>NC_084748.1:51786726-51814226 GCF_033978785.1 Entelurus aequoreus | reverse complement strand
CTTCAGACGAGGTGGCTGCTGACGTCTGGAAGGTCACCTTGGCAGGTGCCAGTGGTGGCTCAGACTCTGCCAGACGTTGGGGGGAGCACTGGGGAAGGTTAGGAGTGGAGGTGGAAAGGATCTCTGGGGCTGCTGGCATGGACTTGTACGACTTCTCCAGGATTCCATCGTAAACAAGTTGGCTCAAAGGACCCACGGCAAAAATATCCACTGACGACTTCCATGGCTCTTGGGAGGTCACTGTCAGGTCTGGCTGATCGGATTCTCCTGGGACTGAGTTGGATTCCTCTGACTCGCCCCTCACTACTCTTTGTCGCGCTGCTTTCATTGGTGATTCAACATTATCCTTGGAGATTTTACCTGCAGGTGTGACCTCGTCTTCTCTTGACGTCTGTGTGGTTCTTTTTCTGGGAGGCACCTTGCGTTCCTCTTTAGATATCCACTTATCTATCGATGGTTCAAAAACCACCTCTGCAGAAGATGTGCGATCCATCCCTTGTTCTTTTGCCTCTCTGGGTAGAGTCTTCAGAGAAGCAGTGTCTTCACAACTCTCCAACTCTTCTTGAGAGCTCTTTCTTGAGAGCTTTACCTCAGCCATCTTCTCTTTGCCTATCCCCCGTGCAGAGGATTCAAGCTTCCTAGCTCCTCCATCCAAGGAGATTCCCATTGAATCTCTTACAATCCTTCTGGACACCAAGTCAAACGGAAATTCAGGACCTTCTTGCACCATCCTTCTTGAGACAGAGTCTATTGAAGCCCCCATCATACCTTTCGATAACATTTTATGTCTGAAATCTGATGCTTCTACTTCATCCCAAAGAATCTGTCTGAAATCTAGTGGTAAATCACTTCTATCTCGAGGTAGACTCCTTGAAAGATTGTCTGTAACTTCCTCTCTTTGGTCTCGGTCTACTTTCCTTGATGGAAATTCTGAATCAAACTCATTGGATGAGACCTTTCTAATGCCAAAATCCATTGGAACGTCCTTCTTATCTCTGGATGGCTTTCTTGCCGGAGCCTCCATTCTACACTCATCTTTCGACATCGTCAGAGGAGAACTCTCCAAAGGACTGTCCAGAACATCTTTGGCTTGCTTCCTTTCAAGACTTTCAAGATCTTCCATAGAAATTTTGCAACTTGGAGATTCCAAATCATCTTCCAAATTCTTACTCAAAGGCAAAGTGTCTGAAAGCGACTCAGTTTCATCGTGGTAGAGCCTGCGAGAGGAGGTCTCGGCAGAGGAACATGGGAACGCTTTGCTAAGAGAAGGTGAAGTGGTATAATCTGAATCCGAGAACCTTTCTTGGGAGTCTCTATTAGGAGTAAAAGGAAGAAGAAAGAATGACAGAAGGTATCAAAGCTTAAGAATATCAGAACACAATCCGGGGCAAAGACTTACTGTTTCTTGATAGTTTTACGGAAGATTACTTCATCCTCATCGAAACAAGGATAGGTAGTTCGAATCGGGATCAGAAGGTCGGGGTCGTCTGAGATCATGGTGGTTGGTGGTTGCGTAATACCGTGACGACGTGTTCGGCGTAGAGTGGAAGTGTGAGTTCGAGGAGAAGGTTTAATTGGAGCACCTAGGCCAAATGTAAACAATCAGCAAAGTGGATCAGGACCATTTTACAATACAATGACGGAACATTACGGGTAAAAGACTGTCCGACTCACACCGACTCTGTCTGCCCTCAACTCCCCCATTTTACTCGTGTTGTGGACATTTCCTGTTTACTGTTCCGATCAGGGAATTAGGCTGCCGATTCCGATACAGATCCTCCCTGCGTGGGATCGGCCGATACTTGTATTAAGTGTAAATGTGTTTATTGTGAGAATCTGTTGACAAGATAGACCATCCTCCTTTTACTTGTACGGACTGTGACACTGCTGACACAACAACACTTAGTCAGACCTCCTGGCTGTTTCTCTACTAGACTCAGAAGTCATGTAGTGAGACCTTCTGGCTGTCTCTCTACTGGACTCAGAAGTGATGTAGTGAGACCTTCTGGCTGTCTCTCTACTAGACTCAGAAGTGATGTAGTAAGACCTCCTGGCTGTCTCTCTACTAGACTCAGAAGTCTAGTAGTGAGACCTCCTGGCTGTCTCTCTAATAGACTCAGAAGTCATGTAGTGAGACCTCCTGGCTGTCTCTCTACTAGACCCAGAAGTCATGTAGTGAGACCTCCTGGCTGTCTCTCTACTAGACTCAGAAGTGATGTAGTAAGACCTCCTGGCTGTCTCTCTACTAGACTCAGAAGTCATGTAGTGAGACCTCCTGGCTGTCTCTCTACTAGACTCAGAAGTGATGTAGTAAGACCTCCTGGCTGTCTGTCTACTAGACTCAGAAGTCATGTAGTGAGACCTCCTGGCTGTCTCTCTACTAGACTCAGAAGTGATGTAGTGAGACCTTCTGGCTGTCTCTCTACTAGACTCAGAAGTGATGTAGTAAGACCTCCTGGCTGTCTGTCTACTAGACTCAGAAGTCATGTAGTGAGACCTCCTGGCTGTCTCTCTACTAGACTCAGAAGTGATGTAGCGAGACCTTCTGGCTGTCTCTCTACTAGACTCAGAAGTGATGTAGTAAGACCTCCTGGCTGTCTGTCTACTAGACTCAGAAGTCATGTAGTGAGACCTCCTGGCTGTCTCTCTAATAGACTCAGAAGTCATGTAGTGAGATCTCCTGGCTGTCTCTCTACTAGACCCAGAAGTCATGTAGTGAGACCTCCTGGCTGTCTCTTTACTAGACTCAGAAGTCATGTAGTGAGACCTCCTGGCTGTCTCTCTACTAGACTCAGAAGTGATGTAGTGAGACCTTCTGGCTGTCTCTCTACTAGACTCAGAAGTGATGTAGTAAGACCTCCTGGCTGTCTCTCTACTAGACTCAGAGATACCAAGACTGAGTCACCTGGAACTGCAGAAAGTATTGATGCGGGACACTCCTCCACCAGATCCTCGATGGAGCCATGGACAGAGCTGTGCCATGAGCAGGACTGTGCATGTCCTCGGGGCAAAGAGTCAGAGTACAGCTGAGCAGTCAGGTTGGCCAGGCCAGGGTTTCTGATGACGGGGAAGCCGCACACGCGTTCAATTTGCTGCCAGCGATGAAGTCTCTCCCGCAAACAAGCGGTGACGTCTGACAAGGCGTTCCTAGAGGTGTCGAACAGTCCATGAGACACTTTTCTAGACCCCAACAAAGGTGCCTGACTCACTTTGCCTCCAGGATCTTCTGGTCCACCTGGTCTAAAGAAGAGCTGTGGGCCACATGCAGAGTCCCAAGCAAGGAGCTTCTCTTTTTCTTGATTCTTTCTGCCTGAAAGACATTTAAATGTGTTATCTTTCGTCAGAATGAAGACATGCGATGAATTGATCTGGACCGCCCATGCACCTGGACCTTAGCGCGGGTGGTGTGTTGTTGACTGACCAGGTCAAAGGTGAGTGACTGGTGAATCATTTCAAAATACACAACATGACTTTGGATCAGACAGACAGATGATGGTCAGGGAAAACTTTAAAAAAAATATTTGGTTGGAATGCAAATACTTTTAAAGAAAACAAGCAAAAATATGTTTTATTGTTGGTGCTATGGCGCAACCTTTTGGTGGTGCTGCTGGGTGAATGCCTGCAAGGGTTTCCTGCTGTTTAAAGCTTTTAACTGGAAGTAAAAGTGCTGTTTCTTCTTCTAGCCGTCCATAGCGTTTCTACTCGTATGCATTCTTCATTCATTACTCCAAGAAACGTTTGTAAGTTTTACAATATAACTAAAACGAGTCTTACTTACTAAAGTGTCCCAAGTGTGATGTCTGTAGGGGTGTTTTCATGCATTGTTGTACATGCTATCATAATGTAGTCAAGCTAGCATCGTTAGCATTAGCTAATATGCTAACATGTTTACGAGTGTCTGTGTTATTATTATTAACTTACAATGGCATTCTTTTTGTATTGTTTCACTTCCACAAATTCCTCAGTAAATTCACCAAAACGTCAGCGTGGAGTTATTGAGTCTGTTTAGCTGATTGGAGAGCTAGCTTGCGCAGCTAGTGGGTCCATGACCATGACTTCTGTTTTGTTTGATCAGCTGTTTTACTGCCTTGTTACAGACACCGTTTGGAAACAATTAAGGTATGTAAATAAACTTGCTGTGTAAATAAGTCATTTCACTACGTACAGTATATACCTGCCACTTATAGTCCAGTGCGGCTAATATATGGGAAAATATTCAAAAATATAGTGGGTGCAATTTATATTCCAGGGAGCTCTATAGTCCAGAAAATATTTATTTCATGATCTTCGTGTTTATTTCATCAGTCTTTGTGTTTATTTCATGATCTTTGTGTTTATTTCATCAGTCTTTGTGTTTATTTCATGATCTTTGTGTTTATTTCATCAGTCTTTGTGTTTGTTTCATGATCTTTGTGTTTATTTCATCAGTCTTTGTGTTTATTTCACGAGTCTTTGTGTTTATTTCATCAGTCTTTGTGTTTATTTCACAAGTCTTTGTGTTTATTTGATCAGTCTTTGTGTTTATTTTGTGAGTCTTTGTGTTTATTTCATTATCTTTGTGTTTATTTTGTGAATGTTTGTGTTTATTTAATCAGTCTTTGTGTTTATTTCACAAGTCTTTGTGTTTATTTGATCAGTCTTTGTGTTTATTTTGTGAGTCTTTGTGTTTATTTCACAAGTCTTTGTGTTTATTTTATCAGTCTTTGTGTTTATTTTGTGAGTCTTTGTGTTTATTTCACAAGTCTTTGTGTTTATTTGATCAGTCTTTGTGTTTATTTTGTGAGTGTTTGTGTTTATTTCATGATCTTTGTGTTTATTTTGTGAGTCTTTGTGTTTATTTCGTGAGTCTTTGTGTTTATTTTGTGAATGTTTGTGTTTATTTCGTCAGTCTTTGTGTTTATTTTGTCAGTCTGTGTTTATTTCATGAGTCTTTGTGTTTATTTTGTGAGTCTTTGTGTTTATTTCATCAGTCTTTTGGTTTATTTCGTGAGTCTTTGTGTTTATTTCATCAGTCTTTGTGTTTATTTCGTGAGTTTTTGTGTTTATTTTGTGAGTCTTTGTGTTTATTTCATCAGTCTTTGTGTTTATTTTGTGAGTCTTTGTGTTTATTTAATCAGTCTTTGTGTTTATTTCGTGAGTCTTTGTGTTTATTCCATGATCTTTGTGTTTACTTCATGATCTTTGTGTTTATTTCATCAGTCTTTGTGTTTATTTCATGACCTTTGTGTTTATTTCATGATCGTTGTGTTTATTTCAAGATCATTGTGTTTATTTCATAATCTTTGTGTTTATTTCATCAGTCCTTGTGTTTATTTCATGATCTTCGTGTTTATTTCATTAGTCTGTGTTTATTTCATCAGTCTTTGTGTTTATTTCATCAGTCTTTGTGTTTATTCCATGAATCGTTGTGTTTATTTCATGATCGTTGTGTTTATTTCATGATCATTGTGTTTATTTCATGATCTTTGTGTTTATTTCATCAGTCTTTGTGTTTATTTCATGATCTTTGTGTTTATTTCATCAGTTCTTGTGTTTATTACATGATCTTTGTGTTTATTTCATGATCGTTGTGTTTATTTAATCAGTCCTTGTGTTTATTTCATGATCTTTGTGTTTATTTCATTAGTCCTTGTGTTTATTTCATGATCTTTGTGTTTATGTCATGAATCTTTGTGTTTATGTCATGATCGTTGTGTTTATTTTATCGGTCTTAGTGTTTATTTCGTGATCGTTGTGTTTATTTCATGATCTTTGTGTTTGTGATTCCCGGTGGATGCTGTCGAAGGCTTTCTTGAAATCGATGTAATTGATGATGAGGGCACTGTGGTAGATCCTCCAGCTATACGGTATACCATCAAAGTACGTCAACATCTTCAGAGCCCTGCACCACAACTCCACCTGTCGAGTGAAAACCACCAACAGCACAACCGACGACTTTGACATTGTGACCGGGGTAAGACAGGGTTGCATCTTGTCTCCCTTACTGTTCATCATTGTCATAGACTTTGTCATGAGGAAGTCTGTCGTCGGAGCAAACCTCGGCATTAAGTGGGGAGGGGGCAGACTGGCAGATCTGGACTTTGCGGACGACTTGGCTCTGCTTAGCCATTCCTACGCTGCGCTCCAAAAATTGACCAACAATCTGCATGAGCAAGGGGGAAAAGTCGGCCTACGTATAAGCCAAGAGAAGACCAAGGCCATGACCGTCGCACAAGACCAAAACGTTCCACTGCTCACCGTAGGCCAACAAGGCATAGAGTACGTTGAGAACTTCACGTATCTTGGAAGCAACATCTCAAACACTGGAGACGCAGAAAAGGATGTACAGACCAGAATCGGAAAAGCTGCAGGAGTCTTCCAACGCCTCCGGAACATCTGGTCATCAAAATCTATCAGTACGTCCACAAAGCCGCGCCTCTATATGTCAGTGGTCACCCCTACAGTGACCTATGCCTGTGAGACGTGGATGAAGACATCAAGCATTACTAACAAGCTGGATGTCTTCCACCGACGGTGCCTCAGATACTTCTTGAGGATCTCATGGAGAGACCACATCACCAATGAAGAGGTGATGAGAAGGGCAGGGGTAGCACCTTTGTCTGACATAGTCTCTGACATGAGAAGGAGAATGTCTGGACACGTACTCCGACTGCCAAGAGAGAGTACAGTAATGGATTGGGTGCCAGAAAGGGGAAAGAGGAAGAGAGGACGGCCAAAAAAGATGTGGAGACAAACAGCCAAGGAAGACCTGAGAGAGATGGGAGTCAGCTGGCATGGAGCAAGAAGACCTGAGAGAGATGGGAGTCAGCTGGCATGGAGCAAGAAGACCTGAGAGAGATGGGAGTCAGCTGGCATGGAGCAAGAAGACCTGAGAGAGATGGGAGTCAGCTGGCATGGAGCAAGAAGACCTGAGAGAGATGGGAGTCAGCTGGCATGGAGCAAGAAGACCTGAGAGAGATGGGAGTCAGCTGGCATGGAGCAAGAAGACCTGAGAGAGATGGGAGTCAGCTGGCATGGAGCAAGAAGACCTGAGAGAGATGGGAGTCAGCTGGCATGGAGCAAGAAGACTTGAGAGAGATGGGAGTCAGCTGGCATGGAGCAAGAAGACCTGAGAGAGATGGGAGTCAGCTGGCATGGAGCAAGAAGACCTGAGAGAGATGGGAGTCAGCTGGCATGGAGCAAGAAGACCTGAGAGAGATGGGAGTCAGCTGGCATGGAGCAAGAAGACCTGAGAGAGATGGGAGTCAGCTGGGATGGAGCAAGAAGACCTCAGAGAGATGGGAGTCAGCTGGCATGGAGCAAGAAGACCTGAGAGAGATGGGAGTCAGCTGGCATGGAGCAAGAAGACCTGAGAGAGATGGGAGTCAGCTGGCATGGAGCAAGAAGACTTGAGAGAGATGGGAGTCAGCTGGCATGGAGCAAGAAGACCTGAGAGAGATGGGAGTCAGCTGGCATGGAGCAAGAAGACCTGAGAGAGATGGGAGTCAGCTGGCATGGAGCAAGAAGACCTGAGAGAGATGGGAGTCAGCTGGCATGGAGCAAGAAGTCCTGAGAGAGATGGGAGTCAGCTGGCATGGAGCAAGAAGTCCTGAGAGAGATGGGAGTCAGCTGGCATGGAGCAAGAAGACCTGAGAGAGATGGGAGTCAGCTGGCATGGAGCAATAAGACCTGAGAGAGATGGGAGTCAGCTGGCATGGAGCAAGAAGACCTGAGAGAGATGGGAGTCAGCTGGCATGGAGCAAGAAGACCTGAGAGAGATGGGAGTCAGCTGGCATGGAGCAAGAAAGCCTGAGAGAGAAGGGAGTCAGCTGGCATGGAGCAAGAAGACCTGAGAGAGATGGGAGTCAGCTGGCATGGAGCAAGAAGACCTGAGAGAGATGGGAGTCAGCTGGCATGGAGCAAGAAGACCTGAGAGAGATGGGAGTCAGCTGGCATGGAGCAAGAAGACCTGAGAGAGATGGGAGTCAGCTGGCATGGAGCAAGAAGACCTGAGAGAGATGGGAGTCAGCTGGCATGGAGCAAGAAGACCTGAGAGAGATGGGAGTCAGCTGGCATGGAGCAAGAAGGGTCGCCAGTGACCGCAACAAATGGAGGGGACTTGTCGCCCAATGTTCCAACAGGAATGGGAGGAACTAAGTCTAAGTAAGTCTTTTTGATTATTTCATGGTCTTTGTGTTGATGTCACCTCTTCTTTGGCGGTGGCCAGCTGCAGTTCGGCACTGTGCTTCTTCACGTTGTAGTACTGGACCTCCACTTCATGGGTGAGCTGCAGCCACTGCTGGAGGGCGTCTGAGGAGCTCCAAGTGGCCCACATGTCCTTCTCCGCCTGCTTTAGGGCCCCGCGCACCTGAGTAAAGGTGAAGGTGAGTTTTGGAGGCGGTGCAGGACAAGCGAGTTGCGGTACCTGCACCAGTTCTTCCTCTGCGTATCGCAGACGACTCAGCTCGCTGACGGCTCCTTGCCTCAGCTCCTGCAGGCGGTAGGCCTCCTCCTGGGCGTCCATGATCTCGTCCCTCATCTTCTCCTCCAAGTTCTGCTTCTCCTCTGCCACGTTACGCTTCTCCTCGTGGGCTCTCTCCAATCTGAGGAGCACAAAGCAGTGAAGGCCAAGCAGGCCGGCCGCTGGGTCCAGAGTCCTTACTGTTCCTGCATGTCCAGGAGACTTTGCTCGGCCCTCTGCAGACTCTCCAGGTCCTTCATCATCTTGCTGATGTGGACCTTGCTGGACTTGTTCTGGACCTGGGCGAACCAGCAGCCCCCGACGCCCATCACCACAGACACCATGAGCAGCAAGTCCTTCATGTAATTGTGAGGAGGCCCTGGGGGCAGGAAGAAGGGCTGAGTCAGAACCTCCTCCTGATCAATATCTGCTGAGATGTAGCACCTGAAGTGACCCCACTAGTGACACATCCACACTTGATCCCCCCACTAGTGACACACCCCCACTTGACCCCCCGCTAGTGACACATCCACACTTGACCCCCCACTACTGACACATCTACACTTGACCCCCCGCTAGTGACACATCCCCACTTGACCCCCCGCTAGTGACACATCCACACTTGGCCCCCCACTAATGACACATCTACACTTGACCCCCCGCTAGTGACACATCCCCACTTGACCCCCCGCTAGTGACACATCCACACTTGGCCCCCCACTAATGACACATCTACACTTGACCCCCCGCTAGTGACACATCCCCACTTGACCCCCCACTAGTGACACATCCACACTTGGCCCCCCACTAGTGACACATCCACACTTGGCCCCCCGCTAGTGACACATCCCCACTTGACCCCCCACTAGTGACACATCCACACTTGACCCCACCACTAGTGACACATCCACACTTGGCCCCCCGTTAGTGACACATCCACACTTGACCCCCCGTTAGTGACACATCCACACTTGACCCCCCACTAGTGACACATCCCCACTTGACCCCCCACTAGTGACACATCCATACTTGACCCCCCGCTAGTGACACATCCCCACTTGACCCCCCCACTAGTGACACATCCACACTTGGACCCGTGCTAGTGACACATCCACACTTGACCCCCCACTAGTGACACATCCACACTTGACCCCCCGCTAGTGACACATCCCCACTTGACCCCCCACTAGTGACACATCCACACTTGGCCCCCCGCTAGTGACACATCCACACTTGACCCCCCACTAGTGACACATCCACACTTGAACCCCCACCGCTAGTGACACATCCACACTTGATCCCCCCCCCCCCACTAGTGACACATCTACACTTGACCCCCCGCTAGTGACACATCCCCACCTGACCCCCCACTAGTGACACATCCACACTTGACCCCCCACTAGTGACACATCCACACTTGACCCCCCACCGCTAGTGAGACATCTACACTTGACCCCCTGCTAGTGACACATCCCCACTTGACCCCCCACTAGTGACACATCCACACTTGACCCCCCACTAGTGACACATCCACACTTGATCCCCCCCCACTAGTGACACATCTACACTTGACCCCCCGCTAGTGACACATCCAGACTTGATCCCCCCCCACTAGTGACACATCTACACTTGACCCCCTGCTAGTGACACATCCCCACTTGACCCCCCACTAGTGACACATCCACACTTGATCCCCCCCCCACTAGTGACACATCCACACTTGATCCCCCACTAGTGACACATCCACACTTGACCCCCCCACTAGTGACACATCTACACTAACCCCCCACTAGTGACACACACAAGTACATGTACGTATGTGTAGAAAGTATAAAAGTACATGTAAGTATGTGTAGAAAGTATAAAAGTACATGTAAGTATGTGTAGAAAGTATAAAAGTGCATGGAAGTATGTGTAGAAAGTATAAAAGTACATGTAAGTATGTGTAGAAAGTATAAAAGTACATGTAAGTATGTGTAGAAAGTATAAAAGTACATGAAAGTATGTGTAGAAAGTATAAAAGTCCATGTAAGTATGTGTAGAAAGTATAAAAGTACATGTAAGTATGTGTAGAAAGTATAAAAGTACATGTTAAGAAGGTAGAAGTATCTCACGTGTGGGAGCTCCAAACAATACCACGTCCAGAGCTTTGATGTTGAGTTTCTGTTTGTCTCTTTGGTCCTGAACTCTCAGCTGACTGCTCAGGAAGGATGGCTCATTGGCTGCAATCCTACACCAGTGATTATTGATTATTGACATGTGATTGATGGCTCATTGGCTGCAATCCTACACCAGTGATTATTGATTATTGACATGTGATTGATGGATCATTGGCTGCAATCCTACACCAGTGATTATTGATTATTGACATGTGATTGATGGCTCATTGGCTGCAATCCTACACCAGTGATTATTGATTATTGACATGTGATTGATGGCTCATTGGCTGCAATCCTACACCAGTGATTATTGATTATTGACATGTGATTGATGGCTCATTGGCTGCAATCCTACACCAGTGATTATTGATTATTGACATGTGATTGATGGCTCATTGGCTGCAATCCTACACCAGTGATTATTGATTATTGACATGTGATTGATGGCTCATTGGCTGCAATCCTACACCAGTGATTATTGATTATTGACATGTGATTGATGGCTCATTGGCTGCAATCCTACACCAGTGATTATTGATTATTGACATGTGATTGATGGCTCATTGGCTGCAATCCTACACCAGTGATTATTGATTATTGACATGTGATTGATGGCTCATTGGCTGCAATCCTACACCAGTGATTATTGATTATTGACATGTGATTGATGGCTCATTGGCTGCAATCCTACACCAGTGATTATTGATTATTGACATGTGATTGATGGCTCATTGGCTGCAATCCTACACCAGTGATTATTGATTATTGACATGTGATTGATGGCTCATTGGCTGCAATCCTACACCAGTGATTATTGATTATTGACATGTGATTGATGGCTCATTGGCTGCAATCCTACACCAGTGATTATTGATTATTGACATGTGATTGATGGCTCATTGGCTGCAATCCTACACCAGTGATTATTGATTATTGACATGTGATTGATGGCTCATTGGCTGCAATCCTACACCAGTGATTATTGATTATTGACATGTGATTGATGGCTCATTGGCTGCAATCCTACACCAGTGATTATTGATTATTAGTCAAGTCAAGTCAAGTCAAGTCAACTTTATTTATATAGCACATTTTCAACAACTGTTTAGGTTGCACCAAAGTGCTTTACAGGTTAAAAAAGCATGGAGCAAACAAAAAACAAACAAAAAAAAAAAACCAACAACAAAAAAAAAAACAACAACAACTAAGCAAAACAAAAAACAAACAAACAAAGAACATAAACAATGAATGTGCTAAACAAGACAATGCAAATGCAATACGGTAAAAGGGGTCGAATAAAAAGTTTGTAAAAAAAATTTGCAGAAAAAAAAAAAAATAATAATAATAATAAAAGTGCTACAAATTGAAAAATACAACTAAAGCGAAGGGGTGGGAGGGGGGGGGGGACTAGAAATGGTGGCCTAGTGGGCGGACTCAGCTCGGGTCAAAGGCCAGCGAGAAGAGGTAGGTTTTAAGGAGGGTTTTGAAGACCCCCAGGCTCCGGGCTGACCTAATGTGGAGGGGAAGGCTGTTCCAGAGCTTAGGGGCGGCAACGGAAAAGGCTCTGTCCCCTCTGGTCTTTAGCCTGGATCTGGGGACCGCCAAAAGCATTTGGTCAGCTGACCTCAAGGCTCTAGACGAGGTATGGTGATGCAGCAGCTCGGTCAAGTATTGTGGGGCCAGACCATTTAGGGATTTAAAAACAATTAAAAGTAATTTAAAATCAATGCGGTGACGGACAGGGAGCCAGTGGAGTGAGGCCAGCACTGGGGTGATGTGCTCGCGTTTTTTGGTACTGGTGAGGAGACGGGCAGCCGCGTTTTGCACAAGCTGCAAACGGCGGAGTGATGCCTGATCAATGCCAGCGTACAGTGAGTTATTGTTGTCTAGCCGGTGTGTGATGAAGGCGTGGATAGCAGTCTCCAGGTCGCTCTGGGAGAGATAGGCCTTGGTCTTTGCTAGGGTTCTGAGATGGTAAAAGCTGGTACTAACCACTGAGCTGACCTGTTTGGTGAATTTGAAGGCACTATCAAAGATCACTCCGAGATTTCTCACGGAGGACCGGATGTTTACACCCAGAGGACCAAGAGCACTGACAGACGAGACTGGAGATGTATCGCCGAAGATGATTATCTCGGTCTTGCTCTCATTAAGGTTTAGGAAGTTAGCACTCATCCATGCTTTAATGTCAGTCAGACAGTCAAGCAGTGGTTGAAGTGCGACCTGTCCTGTGGCCTTAAGAGGTAAATAGATCTGAACATCATCGGCATAACAGTGGAATGGGACATTGTGCTTGACCAGGATTTCACCTAAAGGTAGAATGTACAGTAGGAAGAGTATGGGACCCAGGATTGACCCCTGAGGAACACCACAGGTAAGGGGGGCCACCGAGGAGAGAAAGTCTCCTAGCTGCACAGAGAAACTCCGGTCAGTTAGGTAGGACTGAAACCAGCTTAGGGCTACACCTGAGATGCCCACGTACTGCCTCAGTCGTGACAGTAGAATCCTGTGATCCACTGTGTCAAAGGCAGCTGTGAGGTCCAGAAGCATCAGGATCACAGGACTACCAGAGTCAGCGGCCAGAAGCAGATCGTTTTGCACCCTCAGGAGTGCCGTTTCAGTGCTGTGAGATGTTTTGAAACCAGATTGGAATTTCTCGTGGATGTTATTTGCAGCTAGAAAAGATTGTAACTGGACATACACTACTCTCTCAAGGATTTTGGACAGAAAGGGTAACTGAGAGATAGGCCTAAAGTTAGAAAGAACAGACGTGTCAAGATTTTTCTTTTTAATTAAAGGCTGCACCACAGCATGCTTAAAAGCAGCCGGGACATATCCGGAGGAGAGGCAGGTGTTAATCAACCATAAAATAGTAGGGCCAACTGAATCAAGGACTTCTTTGAGAAGGCGAGAGGGAAGGCTATCTGATGGGCAATATGTGGGCCGCAGGTGTTTGACTGCGTCCGAGAGGGAGGAGAGGGAAATAGGCTCAAACTGCTCGAAAACAGCAAGCTGGGGAAGCGGGGGAGGGGGAGGGAGAGGAGGAGCGGAGGTGTCAGATGGTCTGAGTGCAGAGATTTTGTCAATGAAGAAGTTTAAGAAACTTTCACAGAGGACAGGTGAGGGGACAACAGGTGACACATCACGGGGGTTGATGAGAGAATTTAAAACTTTAAAAAGAACTTGGGGTTTATGACTGTTACTGGAGATCAAGGTGGAAATATACTTTGTTTTCGATGCTTTTACGGCTCGCTGGTATTCAGACACGGAGTCCCGCAGGATTTGGAGGGAGACATGAAGCCTATCCTTCACCCACTTTCGCTCCGCGCGCCTGCAAGCACGTCTGAGAGCGCGCGTAGAGTTATTTAGCCATGGTGTTAGAAAAGCTTTGCTACGTTTGGATCTAAGGGGCGCAACAGAGTCCAAAATATCAGTGCAAGCCGAGGTAAACATGGAAAAAATCTCGTCAGCAGTAAAACCACAGTTTACACCCAGTACACAGATTGAATGACTATTGAAGGCAACTGAAAACATAGCAGCAGTTGAAGGGTTGATCATGCGTGAGCGGCGCTCGGGGACATAGCTGGAATTATTGCCAGAGCACGGGATTACCGTTGTAAACAAAATTGGTGAATGGTCGGAGAGAGACATAGCACATATTTCATTTACAGAAACAGATAAACCATATGATACCACGAGATCTAAAGTATGTCCCTTTTCGTGTGTCGGGCCAATGACAGATTGCTTGAGGTCAAATGAATCAAGGAGATTCAGAAAATCTCGGGCCAGAGGTTTTGATTGGCAGCAAACATGAACATTAAAATCGCCGCAAATTACAATTTGGTCGTAATTCACCAAAATCCCCGATAGAAAATCAATTATTGACATGTGATTGATGGCTCATTGGCTGCAATCCTACACCAGTGATTATTGATTATTGACATGTGATTGATGGCTCATTGGCTGCAATCCTACACCAGTGATTATTGATTATTGACATGTGATTGATGGCTCATTGGCTGCAATCCTACACCAGTGATTATTGATTATTGACATGTGATTGATGGCTCATTGGCTGCAATCCTACACCAGTGATTATTGATTATTGACATGTGATTGATGGCTCATTGGCTGCAATCCTACACCAGTGATTATTGATTATTGACATGTGATTGATGGCTCATTGGCTGCAATCCTACACCAGTGATTATTGATTATTGACATGTGATTGATGGCTCATTGGCTGCAATCCTACACCAGTGATTATTGATTATTGACATGTGATTGATGGCTCATTGGCTGCAATCCTACACCAGTGATTATTGATTATTGACATGTGATTGATGGCTCATTGGCTGCAATCCTACACCAGTGATTATTGATTATTGACATGCGATTGATTGATTGACTCTCACCTGGGCAGCGTGTTTCCATTGACTTTGAAGTCTTTGAAGTTCTTCTCATACTGCGGCAACTCCACAAACTCCCTGAGCCAGTGGAGAACCTGGTCCTGGGTCCAGTTATGGACTGTGTGGACACAAAGCACAGGTGAGATCTGCACGGTGAGACCAGAAGCCTGGAGTGTGCTGGACCTTCAGATGACTTCCAGCCTTTCCACAGCTCCTCCACGGTGATGTGCTGGTCTTCTCGGTGCAGGTGGCTGTGTTTGTGGGTCTGCTGCTGCTTCATGTCCTCGATGATGAACTGCAAGACAGGCCTGACTTGGATCACCAAGTCCACTTCATTCAGCACGTCAGGAAGACCCAAGTCACGGTGGTGTTGTCTTATGTACTTCCTGGTGGTCCACACAACAGTCAAGGTGTTGTGTAGACCATGTTCTACACAACATCTTTCTGTACTTCCTGGTGGTCTACACAACAGTCAAGGTGTTGTGTAGACCATGTTCTACACAACATCTTTCTGTACTTCCTGGTGGTCCACACAACAGTCAAGGTGTTGTGTAGACCATGTTCTACACAACATCTTTCTGTACTTCCTGGTGGTCCACACAACAGTCAAGGTGTTGTGTAGACCATGTTCTACACAACATCTTTCTGTACTTCCTGGTGGTCCACACAACAGTCAAGGTGTTGTGTAGACCATGTTCTACACAACATCTTTCTGTACTTCCTGGTGGTCCACACAACAGTCAAGGTGTTGTGTAGACCATGTTCTACACAACATCTTTCTGTACTTCCTGGTGGTCCACACAACAGTCAAGGTGTTGTGTAGACCATGTTCTACACAACATCTTTCTGTACTTCCTGGTGGTCTACACAACAGTCAAGGTGTTGTGTAGACCATGTTCTACACAACATATTTCTGTACTGCCTGGTGGTCTACACAACAGTCAAGGTGTTGTGTAGACCATGTTCTACACAACATATTTCTGTACTTCCTGGTGGTCCACACAACAGTCAAGGTGTTGTGTAGACCATGTTCTACACAACATCTTTCTGTACTTCCTGGTGGTCCACACAACAGTCAAGGTGTTGTGTAGACCATGTTCTACACCACATCTTTCTGTACTTCCTGGTGGTCCACACAACAGTCAAGGTGTTGTGTAGACCATGTTCTACACAACATCTTTCTGTACTTCCTGGTGGTCCACACAACAGTCAAGGTGTTGTGTAGACCATGTTCTACACAACATATTTCTGTACTTCCTGGTGGTCTACACAACAGTCAAGGTGTTGTGTAGACCGTGTTCTACACAACATCTTTCTGTACTTCCTGGTGGTCCACACAACAGTCAAGGTGTTGTGTAGACTATGTTCTACACAACATCTTTCTGTACTTCCTGGTGGTCCACACAACAGTCAAGGTGTTGTGTAGACCGTGTTCTACACAACATCTTTCTGTACTTCCTGGTGGTCTACACAACAGTCAAGGTGTTGTGTAGACCATGTTCTACACAACATATTTCTGTACTGCCTGGTGGTCCATACAACAGTCAAGGTGTTGTGTAGACTATGTTCTACACAACATCTTTCTGTACTTCCTGGTGGTCCACACAACAGTCAAGGTGTTGTGTAGACCATGTTCTACACAACATATTTCTGTACTTCCTGGTGGTCTACACAACAGTCAAGGTGTTGTGTAGACCATGTTCTACATAACATATTTCTGTACTGCCTGGTGGTCTACACAACATTCAAGGTGTTGTGTAGACCATGTTCTACACAACATATTTCTGTACTTCCTGGTGGTCCACACAACAGTCAAGGTGTTGTGTAGACCATGTTCTACACAACATATTTCTGTACTTCCTGGTGGTCTACACAACAGTCAAGGTGTTGTGTAGACCATGTTCTACACAACATATTTCTGTACTTCCTGGTGGTCCACATAACAGTCAAGGTGTTGTGTAGACCGTGTTCTACACAACATATTTCTGTACTTCCTGGTGGTCCACACAACAGTCAATGTGTTGTGTAGACCATGTTCTACACAACATCTTTCTGTACTTCCTGGTGGTCCACACAACAGTCAAGGTGTTGTGTAGACCATGTTCTACACAACATCTTTCTGTACTTCCTGGTGGTCCACACAACAGTCAAGGTGTTGTGTAGACCATGTTCTACACAACATCTTTCTGTACTTCCTGGTGGTCCACACAACAGTCAAGGTGTTGTGTAGACCATGTTCTACACAACATCTTTCTGTACTTCCTGGTGGTCCACACAACAGTCAAGGTGTTGTGTAGACCATGTTCTACACAACATCTTTCTGTACTTCCTGGTGGTCTACACAACAGTCAAGGTGTTGTGTAGACCATGTTCTACACAACATATTTCTGTACTGCCTGGTGGTCTACACAACAGTCAAGGTGTTGTGTAGACCATGTTCTACACAACATCTTTCTGTACTTCCTGGTGGTCCACACAACAGTCAAGGTGTTGTGTAGACCATGTTCTACACAACATCTTTCTGTACTTCCTGGTGGTCCACACAACAGTCAAGGTGTTGTGTAGACCATGTTCTACACCACATCTTTCTGTACTTCCTGGTGGTCCACACAACAGTCAAGGTGTTGTGTAGACCATGTTCTACACAACATCTTTCTGTACTTCCTGGTGGTCCACACAACAGTCAAGGTGTTGTGTAGACCATGTTCTACACAACATATTTCTGTGCTTCCTGGTGGTCTACACAACAGTCAAGGTGTTGTGTAGACCGTGTTCTACACAACATCTTTCTGTACTTCCTGGTGGTCCACACAACAGTCAAGGTGTTGTGTAGACTATGTTCTACACAACATCTTCCTGTACTTCCTGGTGGTCCACACAACAGTCAAGGTGTTGTGTAGACCGTGTTCTACACAACATCTTTCTGTACTTCCTGGTGGTCTACACAACAGTCAAGGTGTTGTGTAGACCATGTTCTACACAACATATTTCTGTACTGCCTGGTGGTCCATACAACAGTCAAGGTGTTGTGTAGACTATGTTCTACACAACATCTTTCTGTACTTCCTGGTGGTCCACACAACAGTCAAGGTGTTGTGTAGACCATGTTCTACACAACATCTTTCTGTACTTCCTGGTGGTCTACACAACAGTCAAGGTGTTGTGTAGACCATGTTCTACACAACATCTTTCTGTACTTCCTGGTGGTCCACACAACAGTCAAGGTGTTGTGTAGACCGTGTTCTACACAACATATTTCTGTACTGCCTGGTGGTCTACACAACAGTCAAGGTGTTGTGTAGACCATGTTCTACACAACATATTTCTGTACTTCCTGGTGGTCCACACAACAGTCAAGGTGTTGTGTAGACCGTGTTCTACACAACATATTTCTGTACTTCCTGGTGGTCCACACAACAGTCAAGGTGTTGTGTAGACCGTGTTCTACACAACATCTTTCTGTACTTCCTGGTGGTCTACACAACAGTCAAGGTGTTGTGTAGACCATGTTCTATACAACATCTTTCTGTACTGCCTGGTGGTCCATACAACAGTCAAGGTGTTGTGTAGACCATGTTCTACACAACATATTTCTGTACTTCCTGGTGGTCTACACAACAGTCAAGGTGTTGTGTAGACCATGTTCTACACAACATATTTCTGTACTGCCTGGTGGTCTACACAACAGTCAAGGTGTTGTGTAGACCATGTTCTACACAACATATTTCTGTACTTCCTGGTGGTCCACACAACAGTCAAGGTGTTGTGTAGACCGTGTTCTACACAACATCCTTCTGTACTTCCTGGTGGTCCACACAACAGTCAAGGTGTTGTGTAGACCGTGTTCTACACAACATATTTCTGTACTTCCTGGTGGTCCACACAACCGTCAAGGTGTTGTGTAGACCATGTTCTACACAACATATTTCTGTACTTCCTGGTGGTCTACACAACAGTCAAGGTGTTGTGTAGACCATGTTCTACACAACATATTTCTGACCCTCTCTCTTATTTTCCTGCCAAAGTCCTCCTCCAGGCCACGAGTTCAACCAAGACTAAACGAGTCACAGTTTTTGGACTGAAATGTTTAGAACTTTGTCTTGCTAATTGGTGAGAAGATCAAACTGAATCCTTTGAGGTAGCACCTCTGCCATCTTCTCGGTGTAGATCCAAATAGAGCGTTCACTACTTTGTTGGCGAGAAGACTCAAATTGGAAAGCAAGAGCGCCCCCTAGCCACGCCCACTGGATTAAAGATCTTCTTTATCTTCTCAAAGTGGAGAAAAGTCTGTGAACTTTCAGCAAGTCTCCTAAATTAGGAATGATCCCATGGAAGTCTTTGAAATGAAGATAATTGATGAGCCTTTTGACTTCTTTAATGTATTGCTGCATCGTGTTGTGTGCGTGTGTGTGTGTGTGTGTGTGTGTCTGAGTGTGTGTGTGTGTGTGTGTGTGTGTGTGTGTGTGTGTGTTTGTGCGTGTCTGAGTGTGTGTGTGTGTGTGTGTTGGGATGTCGTTGGACATCTTGGGACTGTGCTGTGATGGGATCAATGACTGGTCATGAGACATCTCCATGGCAACTGCCACTGGAGCCCCCGTATAATGTAACCTGGCAGAGGATGACTCAGATATTGTTAGCTGCTAGAAGATGAAGACTCATGTGACACCTGTTGTCTGTCAGTACACATGTTGTCTGTCAGTACACCTGTTGTCTGTCAGTACACATGTTGTCTGTCATTACACCTGTTGTCTGTCAGTACACCTGTTGTCTGTCATTACACCTGTTGTCTGTCAGTACACATGTTGTCTGTCAGTACACCTGTTGTCTGTCAGTACACCTGTTGTCTGTCATTACACCTGTTGTCTGTCAGTACACCTGTTGTCTGTCATTACACCTGTTGTCTGTCAGTACACCTGTTGTCTGTCAGTACACATGTTGTCTGTCAGTACACCTGTTGTCTGTCAGTACACCTGTTGTCTGTCAGTACACATGTTGTCTGTCAGTACACCTGTTGTCTGTCATTACACCTGTTGTCTGTCAGTACACCTGTTGTCTGTCAGTACACCTGTTGTCTGTCAGTACACATGTTGTCTGTCAGTACACATGTTGTCTGTCAGTACACCTGTTGTCTGTCAGTACACCTGTTGTCTGTCATTACACCTGTTGTCTGTCAGTACACATGTTGTCTGTCAGTACACATGTTGTCTGTCAGTACACATGTTGTCTGTCAGTACACAAGTTGTCTGTCAGTACACCTGTTGTCTGTCAGTACACATGTTGTCTGTCAGTACACCTGTTGTCTGTCAGTACACCTGTTGTCTGTCAGTACACATGTTGTCTGTCAGTACACCTGTTGTCTGTCATTACACCTGTTGTCTGTCAGTACACCTGTTGTCTGTCAGTACACCTGTTGTCTGTCAGTACACATGTTGTCTGTCAGTACACATGTTGTCTGTCAGTACACCTGTTGTCTGTCAGTACACCTGTTGTCTGTCAGTACACCTGTTGTCTGTCAGTACACCTGTTGTCTGTCAGTACACCTGTTGTCTGTCAGTACACATGTTGTCTGTCAGTACACCTGTTGTCTGTCAGTACACATGTTGTCTGTCAGTACACATGTTGTCTGTCAGTACACCTGTTGTCTGTCATTACACCTGTTGTCTGTCAGTACACATGTTGTCTGTCAGTACACATGTTGTCAGTCAGTACACCTGTTGTCTGTCAGTACACCTGTTGTCTGTCAGTACACATGTTGTCTGTCAGTACACATGTTGTCTGTCAGTACACATGTTGTCTGTCAGTACACCTGTTGTCTGTCAGTACACATGTTGTCTGTCAGTACACATGTTGTCTGTCAGTACACCTGTTGTCTGTCATTACACCTGTTGTCTGTCATTACACCTGTTGTCTGTCAGTACACATGTTGTCTGTCAGTACACATGTTGTCTGTCAGTACACCTGTTGTCTGTCAGTACACCTGTTGTCTGTCATTACACCTGTTGTCTGTCAGTACACATGTTGTCTGTCAGTACACCTGTTGTCTGTCAGTACACCTGTTGTCTGTCATTACACCTGTTGTCTGTCAGTACACATGTTGTCTGTCAGTACACATGTTGTCTGTCAGTACACATGTTGTCTGTCATTACACCTGTTGTCTGTCAGTACACATGTTGTCTGTCAGTACACATGTTGTCTGTCAGTACACCTGTTGTCTGTCATTACACCTGTTGTCTGTCAGTACACCTGTTGTCTGTCAGTACACATGTTGTCTGTCAGTACACATGTTGTCTGTCAGTACACCTGTTGTCTGTCATTACACCTGTTGTCTGTCAGTACACCTGTTGTCTGTCATTACACCTGTTGTCTGTCAGTACACATGTTGTCTGTCAGTACACCTGTTGTCTGTCAGTACACCTGTTGTCTGTCATTACACCTGTTGTCTGTCAGTACACATGTTGTCTGTCAGTACACATGTTGTCTGTCAGTACACATGTTGTCTGTCATTACACCTGTTGTCTGTCAGTACACATGTTGTCTGTCAGTACACATGTTGTCTGTCAGTACACCTGTTGTCTGTCATTACACCTGTTGTCTGTCAGTACACATGTTGTCTATCAGTACACATGTTGTCTATCAGTACACATGTTGTCTGTCAGTACACATGTTGTCTGTCAGTACACATGTTGTCTGTCAGTACACATGTTGTCTGTCAGTACACCTGTTGTCTGTCAGTACACATGTTGTCTGTCAGTACACATGTTGTCTGTCAGTACACCTGTTGTCTGTCATTACACCTGTTGTCTGTCAGTACACATGTTGTCTGTCAGTACACATGTTGTCTGTCAGTACACATGTTGTCAGTCAGTACACCTGTTGTCTGTCAGTACACCTGTTGTCTGTCAGTACACCTGTTGTCTGTCATTACACCTGTTGTCTGTCAGTACACATGTTGTCTGTCAGTACACATGTTGTCTGTCAGTACACATGTTGTCAGTCAGTACACCTGTTGTCTGTCAGTACACCTGTTGTCTGTCAGTACACATGTTGTCTGTCAGTACACCTGTTGTCTGTCAGTACACCTGTTGTCTGTCAGTACACATGTTGTCTGTCAGTACACCTGTTGTCTGTCAGTACACCTGTTGTCTGTCAGTACACATGTTGTCTGTCAGTACACCTGTTGTCTGTCATTACACCTGTTGTCTGTCAGTACACATGTTGTCTGTCAGTACACATGTTGTCTGTCAGTACACCTGTTGTCTGTCAGTACACCTGTTGTCTGTCATTACACCTGTTGTCTGTCAGTACACATGTTGTCTGTCAGTACACCTGTTGTCTGTCAGTACACCTGTTGTCTGTCATTACACCTGTTGTCTGTCAGTACACATGTTGTCTGTCAGTACACATGTTGTCTGTCAGTACACCTGTTGTCTGTCATTACACCTGTTGTCTGTCAGTACACATGTTGTCTGTCAGTACACATGTTGTCTGTCAGTACACATGTTGTCTGTCAGTACACCTGTTGTCTGTCAGTACACATGTTGTCTGTCAGTACACATGTTGTCTGTCAGTACACATGTTGTCTGTCAGTACACCTGTTGTCTGTCAGTACACATGTTGTCTGTCAGTACACATGTTGTCTGTCAGTACACATGTTGTCTGTCAGTACACCTGTTGTCTGTCAGTACACAAGTTGTCTGTCAGTACACCTGTTGTCTGTCAGTACACATGTTGTCTGTCAGTACACATGTTGTCTGTCAGTACACATGTTGTCTGTCAGTACACCTGTTGTCTGTCAGTACACATGTTGTCTGTCAGTACACCTGTTGTCTGTCAGTACACCTGTTGTCTGTCAGTACACATGTTGTCTGTCAGTACACATGTTGTCTGTCAGTACACCTGTTGTCTGTCAGTACACAAGTTGTCTGTCAGTACACCTGTTGTCTGTCAGTACACATGTTGTCTGTCAGTACACATGTTGTCTGTCAGTACACATGTTGTCTGTCAGTACACATGTTGTCTGTCAGTACACATGTTGTCAGTCAGTACACCTGTTGTCTGTCAGTACACCTGTTGTCTGTCAGTACACCTGTTGTCTGTCAGTACACATGTTGTCTGTCAGTACACATGTTGTCTGTCAGTACACATGTTGTCTGTCATTACACCTGTTGTCTGTCAGTACACATGTTGTCTGTCAGTACACATGTTGTCTGTCAGTACACCTGTTGTCTGTCATTACACCTGTTGTCTGTCAGTACACATGTTGTCTGTCAGTACACCTGTTGTCTGTCAGTACACCTGTTGTCTGTCAGTACACATGTTGTCTGTCAGTACACCTGTTGTCTGTCAGTACACATGTTGTCTGTCAGTACACATGTTGTCTGTCAGTACACCTGTTGTCTGTCAGTACACCTGTTGTCTGTCAGTACACATGTTGTCTGTCAGTACACCTGTTGTCTGTCAGTACACATGTTGTCTGTCAGTACACATGTTGTCTGTCAGTACACCTGTTGTCTGTCATTACACCTGTTGTCTGTCAGTACACCTGTTGTCTGTCAGTACACATGTTGTCTGTCAGTACACATGTTGTCTGTCAGTACACCTGTTGTCTGTCATTACACCTGTTGTCTGTCAGTACACATGTTGTCTGTCAGTACACCTGTTGTCTGTCAGTACACCTGTTGTCTGTCAGTACACCTGTTGTCTGTCAGTACACCTGTTGTCTGTCAGTACACCTGTTGTCTGTCAGTACACATGTTGTCTGTCAGTACACCTGTTGTCTGTCAGTACACATGTTGTCTGTCAGTACACATGTTGTCTGTCAGTACACCTGTTGTCTGTCATTACACCTGTTGTCTGTCAGTACACCTGTTGTCTGTCAGTACACCTGTTGTCTGTCAGTACACCTGTTGTCTGTCATTACACCTGTTGTCTGTCAGTACACCTGTTGTCTGTCAGTACACCTGTTGTCTGTCAGTACACCTGTTGTCTGTCAGTACACCTGTTGTCTGTCAGTACACCTGTTGTCTGTCATTACACCTGTTGTCTGTCAGTACACCTGTTGTCTGTCAGTACACCTGTTGTCTGTCAGTACACCTGTTGTCTGTCAGTACACCTGTTGTCTGTCATTACACCTGTTGTCTGTCAGTACACCTGTTGTCTGTCAGTACACATGTTGTCTGTCAGTACACCTGTTGTCTGTCAGTACACCTGTTGTCTGTCATTACACCTGTTGTCTGTCAGTACACCTGTTGTCTGTCAGTACACATGTTGTCTGTCAGTACACATGTTGTCTGTCAGTACACCTGTTGTCTGTCAGTACACCTGTTGTCTGTCAGTACACATGTTGTCTGTCAGTACACATGTTGTCTGTCAGTACACCTGTTGTCTGTCAGTACACCTGTTGTCTGTCAGTACACATGTTGTCTGTCAGTACACAAGTTGTCTGTCCCTAAAAGTAAGATGAGCCTCTCCTCCCAGGACAAGATCTTACCTCCACACTCTCCTCCACCTCAATTCCTCCATCCTTGTCATCGTCCATCATCTGATGGATGCTGAGTAGAGCCTCCAGACTGAAACGATCATCCTCACTCAAACATGGAGGAGACACCACCATGCAGAGATCTGTACATACACACTTTATTAACATGTTATTACACTTATACACACTTTATTCATGTATTATTACACTTATACACACTTTATTCATGTGTTATTATACAAACCCCGTTTCCATATGAGTTGGGAAATTGTGTTAGATGTAAATATAAACGGAATACAATGCAAATCCTTTTTGCAAAGCATTTTTGCAAATCCTTTTCAAGCCATATTCAGTTGAATATGCTACAAAGACAACATATTTCATGTTCAAACTTTTTGCAAATAATCATTAACTTTAGAATGAATTTGATGGCAGCAACATGTGACAAAGAAGTTGGGAAAGGTGGCAATAAATACTGATAAAGTTGAGGAATGCTCTTTAAACACTTATTTGGAACATCCCACAGGTGAACAGGCAAATTGGGAACAGGTGGGTGCCATGATTGGGTATAAAAGTAGATTCCATGAAATGCTCAGTCATTCACAAACAAGGATGGGGCGAGGGTCACCACTTTGTCAACATATGCCTGAGCAAATTGTTGAACAGTTTAAGAACAACCTTTCTCAAGCAGCTATTGCAAGAAATTTAGGGATTTCACCATCTACGCTCCGTAATATCATCAAAGGGTTCAGAGAATGTGGAGAAATCACTGCACGTAAGCAGCTAAGCCCGTGACCTTCCATCCCTCAGGCTGTACTGCATCAACAAGTCACATCAGTGTGTAAAGGATATCACCACATGGGCCCAGGACCACTTCAGAAACCCACTGTCAGTAACTACAGTTGATCGCTACATCTGTAAGTGCAAGTTAAAACTCTCCTATGCAAGGCGAAAACCGTTTATCAACAACACCCAGAAACGCCGTCGGCTTCGCTGGGCCTGAGCTCATCTAAGATGGACTGATACAAAGTGGAAAAGTGTTCTGTGGTCTGACGGATTTGCAAATGATAAATAAATGATAAATGGGTTATACTTGTATAAGCGCTTTTCTACCTTCAAGGTACTCAAAGCGCTTTGACACTATTTCCACATTCACCCATTCACACACACATTCACACACTGATGGCGGGAGCTGCCATGCAAGGCGCTAACTTTTAATTGAAGTAATGAGCAAAACAACTCCTGAAGGGAATTGCACTACATGGGACAACATTTACCCTGTAGCAAAAGAGACAAAACAGAAACCCATATTTGATAAATATGTGACAAAAGCTGCATTGCATTAACATGCTAAGCTCTGGACAACAGTTAGGAAACTTATCATCAGACAACTGCTTACACATAGTAAATGTATCAATATTTGTACAAGAATTGTTAACACGCCTGAACAGTTTGATACCCGAACATTGGAAAAGAACTACACGTGATGTAAACTGGCAAAGTGTTGTAGATCCAACTTGATCGATGCAATGGGTGTCCAAAGAAGTGTATCTGACGACTATAAATTGGTAAATCAAGTTGCAGCTGGATTTGAATCATCCGTCTACTGTGGTGTACGATTAACAAGAATGTTGACAGAATAAACTACGTCCACTACAACGTACAGAGATTAGGAAATTGGACACAGGCCGGACTTGAAGCCGTCGCTGATCAACTCGACGCCACCCTCTCTTATGGCTTTTCAAAACCGTATGGTGCTAGACATGTTAGCGGAAAAAGGAGGTGTGTGCGCAATATTTGGTGAACAGTGTTGCACGTTCATACCAAACTACACTGATGCAGAAAGTAGCCTGACCAAAGCACTGGAAGGCCTTCGCACCCTCAACGGTAAAATTAAAAAGCACTCTGGCATAGATACATCTAAGTGGGAGGGGTGGTTGGACGTGTTTGGCAAATACAAGTCTTTGCTATCTAGTATCTATGGCTGTGTTTGCAGCAACACTGACGTTGTGTGGATGTTGTTGTATTCCCTGTCTGTGTTCTCTGCCTAACCATCTGATTACCACAGCGATTAGCCCAGCAGATGATAAAGCTGTTCAGATGTACTTCCTGGTGGACGACAAGGAAGATGAATCTGATGACGAGGATACCTACCTGGATGGTGTTCCTGATTTGTTCCCAGAAATGTCATAATTATGAGGGAAAAATTGATGTTCAATTCTGAGTGTAAACATAACTTGGCCCTAGGGGAATGAACCATTAACTGAAAATCGCAAGAAGTTATTGGGGATAAGAAGATTCTGTGGAAGTTATTTGATAAACAGGAGGGAAAAGTCACAAAAATGGTATGTAAATTATCAAAAAACTTTCCGTTCTCTAAGTTCCCAATGAACAGACAAGAGGCTGTCTTTGTTACACCAAGCTAAAGGCTTGGAAAATTCCATTGTGTACGATGGGAGTAGACGGGAGGGGGTTATCTATTGTGATCCAAGACTTGTCCAAGCTGAATCCAGGACCAGCCCAAGCCCGAGGCATCTTTTTCTTTTGTGTTAACGTGACCAAAAACAATGACTGTTTACATACTCCCCATTACTTTAGAAACAGATGTTGTTATGTAAACAGGGAAAGTCCAAATAAAAAGAGGTGGCGTACAATCTTTCGCCAGAGCGTGGGTGACACTGTAAGAGGTTACAGGTCGACACGTTTCTCCTCAATTGAGCCAAATTGAATTCTGCCTCTGTTTGATTCTTTGCTTCTTGTCACGTTTAATAGATGCCATCAGTGTTTGAACCTGACATCTTATTGCTACTATGGTACTTTTTTAGTCTACTTCATATCTTTTGTTTTCACCCTCTTTTTGTGCCCGTGTCTGCATTATCCTTTCCATCCTTACTCTTTCCATCCTTTGTAACTGAGCTACTGTGTGAAACAATTTCCCTTGTGGATCAATAAAGTCTGTGTAAGTCTAAGTTTTGTCGACAACAGGTGTCAATAACAACAACTTTAACATATTG
>NC_084748.1:51776726-51781726 GCF_033978785.1 Entelurus aequoreus | reverse complement strand
TAAACATGTTGGGGTGGTATATAATAAACATGCTGGGGTGGTATATAATAAACATGTTGGGGTGGTATATAATAAACATGCTGGGGTGGTATATAATAAACATGCTGGGGTGGTATATAATAAACATGTTGGGGTGGTATATAATAAACATGCTGGGGTGGTATATAATAAACATGTTGGGGTGGTATATAATAAACATGTTGGGGTGGTATATAATAAACATGTTGGGGTGGTATACAATAAACATGCTGGGGTGGTATATAATAAACATGCTGGGGTGGTATATAATAAAAAACTATTCTTTCAGGCACAGGTGACATCTTTTAGCTGCACTGTTGTATGGTGAGCTAGATGCCACATTTCACCATGTAATGGTGTGATCAGTGTTATTGTCTTTAAGAGTCCAGATGTATTTAGTCAGCTCTGTATAGTTCGTGAGTTGGGGCCTACAGAATGATGCTATGTGTTTGTTCTAAGGGGTTTTAAAGGTTTTTTCTGTGAGTCCAATGTAAGTCTCTGTGTTTGACTTGTCCTTGCCTTGCGGGTGATGCTGGCTTGGTAAACAACTGATGTTTTTAAACACTTTCCATTGACTGGGCAGCTAATCCTTTGTCTGCAATTGCATCTATCTGTGGAGTTAGAGTTGTTAGTGATTGCTTGTCTGTGTGTGCTCAGAATCTTTTTGTTGTGTGAGTCAATGCTTTGTTCGATATCCATCATGCCGTTGTAGCTAAGTTTCAAGGTGTTCCTGTTCAATATCTTCCTGACTACATGTTTTTTGGGGAAGTGCTTGTCAATGACTGTGAGGAATTTGTGTCCGATATATATATATATATATATATATATATATATATATATATATATATATATATATATATATATATATATATATATATATATATATATATATATATATAAGCCATTGAAGTGCTATGGGTAGTAGTGATGGTGTTACCTCCTGGGTTGAAAGCAGCGCCCCCACCTGGCAGGTTGATGCCCTGCAGGTCAGCAGCACTTTGTGCCGCCACCAGAAGAGCTGCGGGGAAAATGAGGAAGAAAAAGAGGAAGCAGGGCAACATGTTGAGGGAAAAGTCCTGCAAAAGAGCGAGTGCAGACGGTGATCGCACAAGTCCACAGGTCAGTGGTCAGAAGGGATCAAGAAGAAAATATTAGAGTCCATGAAGGAGATCAACAGTCCATCATGAAAGAAAACCTATTCCTTCTTGTCACTGTGACAAGTCTCTGTGCTCCTGGAACATGAGTCACTTTCCTCACGCAGCTTTGCCTTTCTCAAATGTCCTCTCTTCTTTCTTTTCTTCTGGAATAACTGCTGACTTAGTGGCAACACCTCATCTTACTATTGAAGCTTCAGCTTGAGACCATGAGAGAAATAGGTGTGGTGAGATGGTCCCAGACCTCCACGCCTGTTGACTTGGTCTCGTGTCTTTTACAGCCTGACCCACTCCTTCTGGACACTGGCAGCCTGACCCACTCCTTCTGGACACTGGCAGCCTGACCCACTCCTTCTGGACACTGGCAGCCTGACCCACTCCTTCTGGACACTGGCAGCCTGACCCACTCCTTCTGGACACTGGCAGCCTGACCCACTCCTTCTGGACACTGGCAGCCTGAAGGACACCAGCAGATGTCTAAGGAGGTGTAAGCTTTCCTTACACATTTAAAAATAGGAGCAGCTCTGACCTCTCGCCTGCGTTGCATGCTGAGGTGGCAAATGTCCAACACTGCCCCTGCAGAACAGAGTGGGCGGTGCACCTGTGGACATGTTCAACACTGCCCCTGCAGAACAGAGTGGGTGGTGCACCTGTGGACATGTCCAACACTGCCCCTGCAGGACACAGTGGGTGGTGCACCTGTGGACATGTTCAACACTGCCCCTGCAGGACAGAGTGGGCGGTGCACCTGTGGACATGTTCAACACTGCCCCTGCAGGACAGAGTGGGCGGTGCACCTGTGGACATGTTCAACACTGCCATCTGCAGGACAGAGTAGGCGGTGCACCTGTGGGCATGTTCAACACTGCCCCTGCAGGACAGAGTGGGCGGTGCACCTGTGGACATGTTCAACACTGCTCCTGCAGGACAGAGTGGGCGGTGCACCTGTGGACATGTTCAACACTGCCATCTGCAGGACACAGTGGGTGGTGCACCTGTGGACATGTTCAACACTGCCCCTGCAGGACAGAGTGGTGTGGTCCTTCTCAACAACACAACTTACATCTTCACAATGAAGTTTATTAAGGTGGTGATTGTGAGAGGTGTGGTCCTTCTCAACAACACAACTTACATCTTCACAATGAAGTTTATTAAGGTGGTGATTGTGAGAGGTGTGGTCCTTCTCAACAACACAACTTACATCTTCACAAGGTACCTTAGTCATATATAATTGCCATCAAGCGATGATAAAAAGTGTAGTAAAACAAGTGGTATAAAAGTAAAAAGGCACATTCTTCTTCTGACAGCTCCACCACGGTCCACTAGGTGGAGCTAGACAGCTGATGTCCATACCTGCAGTCAGGTGTGTGAAAAGGTCCTCCTCCACTGCAAGTATCAAGTGTCACTGTAGACCACCTGGCCATGAGCCGGCCCACCTAACGAGGAGGAAGAAGGTGAAGTCTGGGAGGTGCTGCGGGCCCTCAGGATGGCCTCGGCCACGCTGCAGTGGGGCCGGGGGCCAGGTTCCGAGGTGTAGGTGAAGGTGAGGGAGGTGGCGTAGATGATTCCATCGTTACGAACCAAGGTGACAGGAACCTGCACAGGCTGACGGACCCAGCGCCATCCTTCCCTGAAGGCTGAAATGTCGGGCACCACACACAGGATGCTCTCTCCACACCTGGCAGGTAGACAGAAGACATGTGACATGTGGGAGTGACACGCCACACACCTGCACACACACCTGTACATGGTGTCAGCCTCCACGTCTCCAAACCACACCCTCAGGTTGGGCGTGAAGTTGTGACCAGTCACCTCCAACATGGCCACATCTCCTCCACCATTTAACTGCACACACACAGGTGTGAAGATGAAGCAAGGTGTTGTGCAGAGTGAAGGTGGCGTGCATACCTGCAGACTCTCCACCACAGGGACAGGTGTGACAGGTGTGCTGACAGGACCCATGCCTTCATAGAAGGTGTACTCTGCCTTGTCAGTGCTGATGATGGTCCAGCAGGCTCCATCGTTGATGATCTCTTTCTTCTCTTCCTTCATGCAGGCTGCAGCCTGAACAAACACAACAACTTTCACATCTTGGAATTTGGACAAAAACACTTTGGGTTTTCTTTTTTTATGCATTCTAACTGGTAAAATACAGCAAGTAAGAGGTGGCTAGCAAGGCAGCTCATGGAAGTACACTATAAGACCTGTAAAATCATCCAGCAAGGACCAACAACACCCTATTTACATGTGGTGACCTTAGACTTGGACTTAGACTAACTTTATTGATCCACAAGGGAAATTGTTCCACACAGTAGCTCAGTTACAAAGGATGGAAAGGGTAAGGATGGAAAGGATATTGCAGGTATAATGTAGACAAAAAAAGTACCATAGTAGCAATATAAAATATAACATAAATGTAATATTTACATATTATATATACAGTATATAATATATACTGATATATTATATTTTTATTAGGGCTGGGCAACAATTAAAAATTTTAACCAGAATTAATCGCACTATTTCTCCGATTAATCACGATGAACTGCATTGTATACGCAAAAGCCAATAATGAATTGAAAAGTAGTGTGTAGTGCACCTTTATTGGAATATTCTCCCATATGAACAAAAGCACCAAAACATTTGTTGTGCAAACACAATTTAAATCAGTACTTGTTCAACAGTAGCAGTTAAATAGCAGATAGTATGAAAATCAACTCAAAAAATGTAACTACAAACATTCAAGATAATTGCCACTGCCAGGGTATTTAAGTTCTCCTCGCAACGACTGTTGTTATTGCTCCTCACATGCTTCTGTACAGCTCACCGCTAACGTACAGTTTATGGAACACAAGACTGTCCTTTCTGCCTAAAGGACTTCATAAATGGAATGAACATACGTGGTTTCTCCAGCACTTCAGTTGGGTATTGGCTGGCCATGAAGAATGTAGTACCTTTCAGTCTCTTGGAGAGAGCAAGCACTCCGTCTTTGCATTTGGAGTTAGTAAACTCTACAAGCATAGGTCTGGGTTTAGCATCCTCCCTGTGTTTGCCAATCCTGTGCGCTCCTTCCATGCGGATCCTCTTGACTTCTTCTTCCTTTCTGCAGTTGCTCCTGCAGAAAGGCTCTGATGAGGTTCTCCGCCATGCTGTAAGTTTCTCCTACATCTTCATGATCAGCAACTTGTCCTGCGGCGGAGTTCCAACAAGTCCGCCTTTTAACTTCCCTTGTCAGTCTAGTACAGGGGTCGGCAACCCGCGGCTCCGGAGCCGCATGCGGCTCTTCGACCACTCTGATGCGGCTCAGCTGCATACTTGCCGACCCCCCGATTTTCCCAGGAGACTTGTGGATCTCAGTGCCTCTCTAAGAAAACTCCAAGGGCTATTATAATCCTATTTTCACTCTAATTACTAAATAAAGGGCGTGCCCTAAATGCACCGCAGTAATTGTCCTCTACAGCATTTACAAACAGCGTGCCAGCCCGGCCACATGTTGTATGTAGCTTTTACTTGCACACATAGGAGACAGCAAAGCATACTTACTCATCAGCCACACAGCTTACACTGACGGTAGTGTAACACAACACAACCAATACCCAGAATCCCATGCAGCCCTAACTCTTCCGGTCTAGATTATACACCCCTGCTACCACCAAACCCCCCAAACATCAACCCTCCCCCCTCCGTGCGTCGGTTGAGCGGAAGAGTTAGGGCTGCATGGGATTCTGGGTATTTGTTGTGTTGTGTTTATGTTGTGTTACAGTGCAGATGTTCTCCAGAAATGTGTTTGTCATTCTTTTTTGGTGTGGGTTCAAAGTGTGGCGCATA
>NC_084748.1:51696726-51766726 GCF_033978785.1 Entelurus aequoreus | reverse complement strand
GTGGACACACACACATGTAGAACATCACAACACTGATGTACAATGTCTTAGCTGCACAGAAGTGCTGGTGGACACACACACATGTAGAACATCACAACACTGATGTACAATGTCTTAGCTGCACAGAAGTGCTGGTGGACACACACACACATGTAGAACATCACAACACTGATGTACAATGTCTTAGCTGCACAGAAGTGCTGGTGGACACACACACATGTAGAACATCACAACACTGATGTACAATGTCTTAGCTGCACAGAAGTGCTGGTGGACACACACACATGTAGAACATCACAACACTGATGTACAATGTCTTAGCTGCACAGAAGTGCTGGTGGACACACACACATGTAGAACATCACAACACTGATGTACAATGTCTTAGCTGCACAGAAGTGCTGGTGGACACACACACATGTAGAACATCACAACACTGATGTACAATGTCTTAGCTGCACAGAAGTGCTGGTGGACACACACACATGTAGAACATCACAACACTGATGTACAATGTCTTAGCTGCACAGAAGTGCTGGTGGACACACACACATGTAGAACATCACAACACTGATGTACAATGTCTTAGCTGCACAGAAGTGCTGGTGGACACACACACATGTAGAACATCACAACACTGATGTACAATGTCTTAGCTGCACAGAAGTGCTGGTGGACACACACACACATGTAGAACATCACAACACTGATGTACAATGTCTTAGCTGCACAGAAGTGCTGGTGGACACACACACATGTAGAACATCACAACACTGATGTACAATGTCTTAGCTGCACAGAAGTGCTGGTGGACACACACACATGTAGAACATCACAACACTGATGTACAATGTCTTAGCTGCACAGAAGTGCTGGTGGACACACACACATGTAGAACATCACAACACTGATGTACAATGTCTTAGCTGCACAGAAGTGCTGGTGGACACACACACATGTAGAACATCACACCACTGATGTACTGATGGAGAGGTAGAACATCACACCACTGATGTACTGATGGAGAGGTAGAACATCACACCACTGATGTACTGATGGAGAGGTAGAACATCACACCACTGATGTACTGATGGAGAGGTAGAACATCACACCACTGATGTACTGATGGAGAGGTAGAACATCACACCACTGATGTACTGATGGAGAGGTAGAACAACACAACACTGATGTACTGATGGAGAGGTAGAACATCACACCACTGATGTACTGATGGAGAGGTAGAACATCACACCACTGATGTACTGATGGAGAGGTAGAACATCACACCACTGATGTACTGATGGAGAGGTAGAACAACACAACACTGATGTACTGATGGAGAGGTAGAACATCACAACTTGGACTTCTTCCCATGGAACACCTTCACCTGCCACTACATTAGGTACGCCTGCACCACCTGATCACTTGTCACACACTACAGTCACAAAGATGATAGTCAGCTTTGATTGACAACACCACTTTACTATTGTGAATGTAGAACTGCACACAAACTAAACAGTGTGGAACCTCCATTTACTTAACAGTAGAATGGAACCTCTATTTACTAAACGAAACATTAGAGTGGAACCCCCATTTACAAAACAAAACAGCGTGGAACCTCCATTTACTAAACGAAACATTAGAGTGGAACCCCCATTTACTAAACAAAATAGAGTGGAACCTCCATTTACTAAACAAAACAGAGTGGAACCTCCATTTACTAAACGAAACATTAGAGTGGAACCCCCATTTACTAAACGAAACAGCGTGGAACCTCCATTTACTAAACAAAACAGAGTGGAACCTCCATTTACTAAACAAAACAGAGTGGAACCTCCATTTACTAAACGAAACATTAGAGTGGAACCCCCATTTACTAAACGAAACAGCGTGGAACCTCCATTTACTAAACAAAACAGAGTGGAACCTCCATTTACTAAACAAAACAGAGTGGAACCTCCATTTACTAAACAAAACAGTGTGGAACCTCCATTTACTTAACATTAGAATGGAACCTCTATTTACTAAACGAAACATTAGAGTGGAACCCCCATTCACTAAACAAAACAGCGTGGAACCTCCATTTACTAAACAAAACATTAGAGTGGAACCTCCATTTACTAAACGAAACATTAGAGTGGAACCTCCATTTACTAAACGAAACATTAGAATGGAACCCCCATTTACTAAACAAAAGAGCGCGGAACCTCCATTTACTAAACAAAACATTAGAGTGGAACCTCCATTTACTAAACGAAACATTAGAGTGGAACCCCCATTTACTAAACGAAACAGCGTGGAACCTCCATTTACTAAACAAAACAGAGTGGAACCTCCATTTACTAAACAAAACAGAGTGGAACCTCCATTTACTAAACAAAACAGAGTGGAACCTCCATTTACTACACAAAACAGAGTGGAACCTCCATTTACTAAACGAAACAGCGTGGAACCTCCATTTACTAAACAAAACAGAGTGGAACCTCCATTTACTAAACAAAACAGAGTGGAACCTCCATTTACTAAACAAAACAGAGTGGAACCTCCATTTACTAAACAAAATATATTGGAACCTCCATTTACTAAACAAAACAGAGTGGAACTTCCATTTACTAAAAGGAACATTAGAGTGGAACCTCTATTTACTAAAGGAAACAGAGTGGAACCTCCATTTACTAAACAAAACAGAGTGGAACCTCCATTTACTAAAAGGAACATTAGAGTGGAACCTCTATTTACTAAAGGAAACAGAGTGGAACCTCCATTTACAAAACAAAATATATTGGAACCTCCATTTACTAAACAAAACAGAGTGGAACCAAAGTGTTGGGTTGAACAACCTTCAGATATGCCAACACTTCATTTAGTCGCCTGCAGACAAGAGAGCGGGGCAAACAACACGGGGGGCGGAGCCATCCAATGACTTGCTGCACAGGTGAAGCCAACACTTCATTAGTCGCCTGCAGACAAGAGAGCGGGGCAAACAACGCGGGGGGCGGAGCCATCCAATGACTTGCTGCACAGGTGAAGCCAACACTCCAGCATGTGTGACTTTAGACATGTTGCTAACTCCACAAGAGAGATGATGGGACACAAGTCCTGTAAGGGACCTTCTGAAGGATCAGGTCTTGTGTGTCCTCACCTTTCCCTCCATGTTGCTAACTCCACAAGAGAGATGATGGGACACAAGTCCTGTAAGGGACCTTCTGAAGGATCAGGTCTTGTGTGTCCTCACCTTTCCCTCCAGGTTGAGCTGCTGCATCTCCTGCTCACTGTTGCCAATCCCGATGAAGGCACAGGTCTGGGACTCCTGCTCGGTGCAGCCCTCCTTCTCCATCCTCTCCATCTTCTTCTGCCAGCCACTGCCCAGCAGGTAGACGCAGGGTGGAGGACAGAAGAACCTGATGGAGGAGAAAGACGTGAGCCAAAGAAATCTTCTATGAAGACAAGAAGAGTCTCACCTTTTCTCATTGCCGTAGGACTTCTGAGCAACTTTGGCATGAAGTATGAGGACTGTTTGATCATCTTTCTCCTTCAAGTACGTCCTCATGGCCTCCCTGAGAGGAGCAAACACATGTTGGCAGAGTTCCTGCTCCAGTGACACCCACGTCTCATGCCAGTCTTCCAGTGACACCCACGTGTCATGCCAGTCTTCCAGTGACACCCACATCTCATGCCAGTCTTCCAGTGACACACACGTCTCATGCCAGTCTTCCAGTGACACCCACGTCTCATGCCAGTCTTCCAGTGACACCCACGTGTCATGCCAGTCTTCCAGTGACACACCTATCTCTCATGCCAGTCTTCCAGTGACACCCACGTCTCATGCCAGTCTTCCAGTGACACCCACGTGTCATGCCAGTCTTCCAGTGACACCCACGTGTCATGCCAGTCTTCCAGTGACACCCACATCTCATGCCAGTCTTCCAGTGGGATCTTGGGCCATCTGATTCAGACCACATCACCTATATAGTTTAACTTCTACTAATAGCTAATGAAATGTTGAAGGACTGAACATGTGTGTGGTGTATTTACTTCCATGTTATAAGTTGTTTACCTAAGTGAGATGAAAAGTAAAGCTAACTAGATAACTAAACAGCCATAAAAAGATTACAACCCTCCCAAAGATATTACACTAAATAAAGCCATGCATACATTATATTACTATTTGTGTATTAATTTGTTTTCACGTTAAAAAAAACACCCCTTTTTAAGATGTAGTGGCTTTTATTTTGCAAAGTAGTAGGAGTAGTAGTGACTTCCTTGTTTATTTGTGGTCAATTTATTTGGTTTTCACTTTATCCCACTGCGCATGCACGTGACGTCAAGGATCATTGTTAGTAATCAGGATTAATCCACAATGTGATGAATAGTCCTAGTTGTAGTTATTAATCAGGATTAATCCACAATGTGATGAATAGTCTAGTTGTAGTTATTAATCATGATTAATCCACAATGTGATGAATAGTCCTAGTTGTAGTTATTAATCAGGATTAATCCACAATTTGATGAATAGTCCTAGTTGTAGTTATTAATCATGTTTAATCCACAATGTGATGAATAGTCTAGTTGTAGTTATTAATCAGGATTAATCCACAATTTGATGAATAGTCCTAGTTGTAGTTATTAATCATGATTAATCCACAATGTGATGAATAGTCCTAGTTGTAGTTATTAATCAGGATTAATCCACAATGTGATGAATAGTCCTAGTTGTAGTTATTAATCATGATTAATCCACAATATGATGAATAGTCCTAGTTGTAGTTATTAATCAGGATTAATCCACAATGTGATGAATAGTCCTAGTTGTAGTTATTAATCAGGATTAATCCACAATGTGATGAATAGTCCTAGTTGTAGTTATTAATCATGATTAATCTACAATGTGATGAATAGTCTAGTATTAGTAAGTTTATTTACCTTGTTAAACGCTGAGGCTGACATCGCTCTCCAAACTTGCTAAAAAGAACAACATTGAGGGGAAAAAATTTTAAAAGCAAGTTAAGAACGTTTAGTGTTGGTAATAATTGCAAGTAAAAGAATGTAAAAGAAGAGAAAATAATAGTAGTGTACACTAAATGAACAACTTTAGTGCACACTAACATAGCAAACAAAAAGGTGATTATAGTTTGACACATTGTGAGTCATTAATGTCTTTATAATAAGAATAATATCAATAATAACATGAATAATACTACAAATAATAATAATAAACGTGACAGGTCGCAAAGCAACTTTTTAAACAGCACGCTGCGTCAAAGTATCAGGCCAGAAGAAACACAAAGTAAGCTCCCTGAAAAGAGGGAGAAGAAAGGCAACATGGTGATAGGAAGATAAAAGTATTAATAATGAAATATAAACACAAACATCAACAACACAAACTCACCCGGTGACGACGGGCGCCATCTTGACAAGAACCCTCCCCCCTCCTCCTCCCCCCCTTCCTCCCTCGCCAACAATCGCGAGATCTCCGGGACACACGCAGAGCCGCTACTTTACACGCAGGAGCACTTTGACAAGGACAAGGGAGAGGTGGAGACAATTGTGCTGGTGAGGAGGTGAAAGTGTGAGGAGGTGAAAGTGTGAGGAAGTGAAAGTGTGAGGAGGTGAAAGAGTGAGGAGGTGAAAGAGTGAGGAGGAGAGAGGGAGGCGAGGAGAGCAAACAACAAGCGTGGGAAAGTTGTGAAGTCGCGCGAGAATAGGAACATTCTCACAATACACACTAATGGAAGGCGAGCTCTGCTCTCGCGAGATCGATGCGAGCTCTCGCTTTTTTTCCCCTCTGACAAGGACGTCCACGAACACTTGGTTCCCACGCTGTGTTGCGCAATCACGGAGCTGTGGATGCACTTCATTTTTATCACTCACATTTGGAAATAAACTCCCAACAATGTTTAGTCACTAACGTGTTGTAAATAAACTCCCAACAATGTTTAGTCACCAACGTGTTGGAAATAAACTCCCAACAATGTTCAGTCACCAACGTGTTGGAAATAAACTCCCAACAATGTTTAGTCACCAACGTGTTGTAAATAAACTCCCAACAATGTTCAGTCACCAACGTGTTGTAAATAAACTCCCAACAATGTTTAGTCACCAACGTGTTGGAAATAAACTCCCAACAATGTTCAGTCACCGACGTGTTGTAAATAAACTCCCAACAATGTTTAGTCGCCGACGTGTTGGAAATAAACTCCCAACAATGTTCAGTCGCCGACGTGTTGGAAATAAACTCCCAACAATGTTCAGTCGCCGACGGGTTGGAAATAAACTCCCAACAATGTTCAGTCGCCGACGGGTTGGAAATAAACTCCCAACAATGTTCAGTCGCCGACGGGTTGGAAATAAACTCCCAACAATGTTCAGTCGCCGACGGGTTGGAAATAAACTCCCAACAATGTTCAGTCGCCGACGGGTTGGAAATAAACTCCCAACAATGTTCAGTCGCCGACGGGTTGGAAATAAACTCCCAACAATGTTCAGTCGCCGACGGGTTGGAAATAAACTCCCAACAATGTTCAGTCGCCGACGGGTTGGAAATAAACTCCCAACAATGTTCAGTCGCCGACGTGTTGTAAATAAACTCCCAACAATGTTCAGTCGCCGACGGGTTGGAAATAAACTCCCAACAATGTTCAGTCGCCGACGGGTTGGAAATAAACTCCCAACAATGTTCAGTCGCCGACGGGTTGGAAATAAACTCCCAACAATGTTCAGTCGCCGACGGGTTGGAAATAAACTCCCAACAATGTTCAGTCGCCGACGGGTTGGAAATAAACTCCCAACAATGTTCAGTCGCCGACGGGTTGGAAATAAACTCCCAACAATGTTCAGTCGCCGACGGGTTGGAAATAAACTCCCAACAATGTTCAGTCGCCGACGGGTTGGAAATAAACTCCCAACAATGTTCAGTCGCCGACGGGTTGGAAATAAACTCCCAACAATGTTCAGTCGCCGACGTGTTGTAAATAAACTCCCAACAATGTTCAGTCGCCGACGTGTTGTAAATAAACTCCCAACAATGTTCAGTCGCCGACGTGTTGTAAATAAACTCCCAACAATGTTCAGTCGCCGACGTGTTGTAAATAAACTCCCAACAATGTTCAGTCGCCGACGTGTTGTAAATAAACTCCCAACAATGTTCAGTCGCCGACGTGTTGTAAATAAACTCCCAACAATGTTCAGTCGCCGATGTGTTGTAAATAAACTCCCAACAATGTTCAGTCGGCGACGTGTTGTAAATAAACTCCCAACAATGTTCAGTCGGCGACGTGTTGTAAATAAACTCCCAACAATGTTCAGTCGCCGACGTGTTGTAAATAAACTCCCAACAATGTTCAGTCGCCGACGTGTTGTAAATAAACTCCCAACAATGTTCAGTCGCCGACGTGTTGTAAATAAACTCCCAACAATGTTCAGTCGCCGACGTGTTGTAAATAAACTCCCAACAATGTTCAGTCGCTGACGTGTTGTAAATAAACTCCCAACAATGTTCAGTCGCCGACGTGTTGTAAATAAACTCCCAACAATGTTCAGTCGCCGACGTGTTGTAAATAAACTCCCAACAATGTTCAGTCGGCGACGTGTTGTAAATAAACTCCCAACAATGTTCAGTCGCCGACGTGTTGTAAATAAACTCCCAACAATGTTCAGTCGCCGACGTGTTGGAAATAAACTCCCAACAATGTTCAGTCGCCGACGTGTTGGAAATAAACTCCCAACAATGTTCAGTCGCCGACGGGTTGGAAATAAACTCCCAACAATGTTCAGTCGCCGACGGGTTGGAAATAAACTCCCAACAATGTTCAGTCGCCGACGGGTTGGAAATAAACTCCCAACAATGTTCAGTCGCCGACGGGTTGGAAATAAACTCCCAACAATGTTCAGTCGCCGACGGGTTGGAAATAAACTCCCAACAATGTTCAGTCGCCGACGGGTTGGAAATAAACTCCCAACAATGTTCAGTCGCCGACGGGTTGGAAATAAACTCCCAACAATGTTCAGTCGCCGACATGTTGTAAATAAACTCCCAACAATGTTCAGTCGCCGACGTGTTGTAAATAAACTCCCAACAATGTTCAGTCGCCGACGTGTTGTAAATAAACTCCCAACAATGTTCAGTCGCCGACGTGTTGTAAATAAACTCCCAACAATGTTCAGTCGCCGACGTGTTGTAAATAAACTCCCAACAATGTTCAGTCGCCGACGTGTTGTAAATAAACTCCCAACAATGTTCAGTCGCCGACGTGTTGTAAATAAACTCCCAACAATGTTCAGTCGCCGACGTGTTGTAAATAAACTCCCAACAATGTTCAGTCGCCGACGTGTTGTAAATAAACTCCCAACAATGTTCAGTCGCCGACGTGTTGTAAATAAACTCCCAACAATGTTCAGTCGCCGACGTGTTGTAAATAAACTCCCAACAATGTTCAGTCGCCGACGTGTTGTAAATAAACTCCCAACAATGTTCAGTCGCCGACGTGTTGTAAATAAACTCCCAACAATGTTCAGTCGCCGACGTGTTGTAAATAAACTCCCAACAATGTTCAGTCGCCGACGTGTTGTAAATAAACTCCCAACAATGTTCAGTCGCCGACGTGTTGTAAATAAACTCCCAACAATGTTCAGTCGCCGACGTGTTGTAAATAAACTCCCAACAATGTTCAGTCGCCGACGTGTTGGAAATAAACTCCCAACAATGTTCAGTCGCCGACGTGTTGTAAATAAACTCCCAACAATGTTCAGTCGCCGACGTGTTGTAAATAAACTCCCAACAATGTTCAGTCACCGACGGGTTGGAAATAAACTCCCAACAATGTTCAGTCACCGACGTGTTGGAAATAAACTCCCAACAATGTTCAGTCACCGACGTGTTGTAAATAAACTCCCAACAATGTTCAGTCGCCGACGTGTTGTAAATAAACTCCCAACAATGTTCAGTCGCCGACGTGTTGTAAATAAACTCCCAACAATGTTCAGTCGGCGACGTGTTGGAAATAAACTCCCAACAATGTTCAGTCGCCGACGTGTTGTAAATAAACTCCCAACAATGTTCAGTCGCCGACGTGTTGGAAATAAACTCCCAACAATGTTCAGTCGCCGACGTGTTGTAAATAAACTCCCAACAATGTTCAGTCATCGACGGGTTGGAAATAAACTCCCAACAATGTTCAGTCATCGACGGGTTGGAAATAAACTCCCAACAATGTTCAGTCACCGACGTGTTGTAAATAAACTCCCAACAATGTTCAGTCACCGACGTGTTGTAAATAAACTCCCAACAATGTTCAGTCACCGACATGTTGTAAATAAACTCCCAACAATGTTCAGTCACCGACATGTTGTAAATAAACTCCCAACAGTCAGTAGTTGATGTACGTTGTCAGTTGAATATTACATTTCTGGTCCGTGTTAAAAGCTGAAAAACATAAAGATGCAAACAGGCTTTTATTTAAAGAGGAACTGCAAGAATTATGCATATTATTATTTATGTATTTCTGCATATTATTATTTATGTATTTCTGCATATTATTATTTATGTCAACACCTTTTCCTCTTCTGCATTCTAAATCTTAAACAAATGCCAGCAAGAGTCATCTGACAATGGAGCCAATGAGTCCATCTATTCTTCCTATAAAGTGCTTGAAAACATCCAAACTCTTGTTGTACAATGTAAGTATAAGTGTAATAACATTCATATTAACATGTAATATTGATAAAAAAAAACATCCAAACTCTTGTTATACAATGTAAGTATAAGTGTAATAACATTCATATTAACATGTAATATTGATAAAAACATCCAAACTCTTGTTGTACAATGTAAGTATAAGTGTAATAACATTCATATTAACATGTAATATTGATAAAAAAACATCCAAACTCTTGTTATACAATGTAAGTATAAGTGTAATAACATTCATATTAACATGTAATATTTATGAATTTTAATCAAACGGCGGAGTATTTATCTCACAGATGCATCACAAGGTTCACTATTTCCTTGGACAACACTACTAATCATGCAGACAACATAATAAAACAATCACTTACTGTACAACGTCTGCTCTCACTGGGATGCCGACACAAAGGGCTAACAAACGGGCGTCTTTTCGTGTCTTTCTGGCCATCTGCGGGTCTAAGTTGGATGTCAAAGTTGACCAACTTGTGGGTTTATGTCCACAACCTTCAACTATCCAGGTGAGAGACATGATTTATCAACTACAATTAACTTTCACCAACTCAGAGGCCATGCAGCAGCTCACTATGTCAATATAGCAGCATAAGCTAGTTAGCGCTCTGCGATCACTGCTATAGTTTGTGTTAGCGCTTATAATAACAATATTGTCTATACTTGGTTTATAATAACAATATTGTCTATACTTGGTTTATAATAACAATATTGTCTATACTTGGTTTATAATAACAATATTGTCTATACTTGGTTTATAATAACAATATTGTCTATACTTGGTTTATAATAACAATATTGTCTATACTTGGTTTATAATAACAATATTGTCTATACTTGGTTTATAATAACAATATTGTCTATACTTGGTTTATAATAACAATATTGTCTATGCTTGGTTTATAATAACAATATTGTCATGTTCAGGTCACCACATGCAAGTTGAGTATGTTTTTGGATGGTTATTTATTTGGTTTTATGGTAAAAAGAAGTCATCATGACTTCCATTGTCTTCATTATAAGTGGACTTATGTTGATGTTGATGTTTCCAGTGCATGACAACCATCTTGGTGTCTCTCATAAGGACTGAGAATTCCCTTTAGTAGTGTCAACTACTTTGTTAGCACCATCACGTGTCTGTAAGATGGTTGTAAGTACACCTCTGCATAACGGGCTATTAACATTAAAGGAAAGAAATATGATCAACTTACAGCAAAGAATCATTTTAATAAAATTGTAACATTTAAAGTGCATCAATTTGTCTGAAATAAACAAATGATGTGTTGAAGTACAATTGTTGACTGACTCCAGACTTTTGATGCTGAGAAGTGAAATGAGATGAAAAATAATGAATAGAAAAGTGATGATTAAGTCATCTTCACTCTGGTCACATGACTTAGATCAATCAAGTCTTACCAAGTCACGTCCCTCACAAGTCCAGCAAGAGAAGGTCTGACTTGGGTCTTCCTGACAAGTCATCTGTGTTGTGTGAGGACCATGAGAGTCCTGTTCAGAAGACAAGTCATGTGTGTGTGAGGACCATGAGAGTCCTGTTCAGAAGACAAGTCATGTGTGTGTGAGGACCATGAGAGTCCTGTTCAGAAGACAAGTCATGTGTGTGTGAGGACCATGAGAGTCCTGTTCAGGAGACAAGTCATGTGTGTGTGAGGACCATGAGAGTCCTGTTCAGAAGACAAGTCATGTGTGTGTGAGGACCATGAGAGTCCTGTTCAGAAGACAAGTCATGTGTGTGTGAGGACCATGAGAGTCCTGTTCAGAAGACAAGTCATGTGTGTGTGAGGACCATGAGAGTCCTGTTCAGGAGACAAGTCATGTGTGTGTGAGGACCATGAGAGTCCTGTTCAGAAGACAAGTCATGTGTGTGAGGACCGTGAGAGTCCTGTTCAGAAGACAAGTCATGTAAGTGAGGACCATGAGAGTCCTGTTCAGGAGACAAGTCATGTGTGTGTGAGGACCATGAGAGTCCTGTTCAGGAGACAAGTCATGTGTGTGTGAGGACCATGAGAGTCCTGTTCAGAAGACAAGTCATGTGTGTGAGGACCATGAGAGTCCTGTTCAGAAGACAAGTCATGTGTGTGTGAGGACCATGAGAGTCCTGTTCAGAAGAATGAAGGAGGAAACACAAATGCAGCCTTCTCTTCATAAAGAGGTTTTCAGCAAAGATGAAGAGAAAAACAAACAAACAAACAAACAAAGAAAGATCTTCTGGAAGCTTCTAAATCTTCCAGAAGATCTTCTTCCTGTAGAGCAGATATGAGATGAGGAGCCAGCAAGAAACTGCCAGCAGGTTCTGTGAGAGATGCTCAGCATGAGACTGAGTGTTGATCATCTGCCAGCGGAAGGGGAAGTAGTCCTCTAACACCTCATGGCCCACGTAGACCAGGATGGAGTTCATGCCTGGACCATGTCAACAACAACACATGGTAAACAATCAACAACAACTGAAGACTAAACAACAACTGAATAGTAAACAATAAACAACAACTCAAGAGTAAACAATCAACAACAACTGAAGAGTAAACAACAACTGAATAGTAAACAATAAACAACAACTCAAGAGTAAACAATCAACAACAACTGAAGAGTAAACCATCTACAATAACAAATGAAGAGTAAACAATCTACAATAACAACTGAAGAGTAAACAATCTACAATAACAACTGAAGAGTAAACAATCAACAACTACTGAAGAGTAAAAAACAACTGAATAGTAAACAAACAACAACTCAAGAGTAAACAATCAACAACAATTCAAGAGTAAACAATCAACAACAACTGAATAGTAAACAATCAAGAATAACAACTGAAGAGTAAACAATCTACAATAACAACTGAAGAGTAAACAATCAACAACAACTGAAGAGTAAACAACAACTGAATAGTAAACAATAAACAACAACTGAATAGTAAACAATCAAGAATAACAACTGAAGAGTAAACAATCTACAATAACAACTGAAGAGTAAACAATCAACAACAACTGAAGAGTAAACAACAACTGAATAGTAAACAAACAATAACTCAAGAGTAAACAATCAACAACAATTCAAGAGTAAACAATCAACAACAACTGAATAGTAAACAATAAACAACAACTGAATAGTAAACAATCAACAAATAAAGATTAAACAATAAACAACAACTGAATAGTAAACAATCAACAAATAAAGATTAAACAATCAACAACAACTGAATAGTAAACTATCAACAACAACTAAAAAGTAAACTATAAACAACAACTCAAGAGTAAACAATTAACAACAATTCAAGAGTAAACAATCAACAACAACTGAATAGTAAACAATAAACAACAACTGAATAGTAAACAATCAACAAATAAAGATTAAACAATCAACAACAACTGAATAGTAAACTATCAACAACAACTAAAAAGTAAACTATAAACAACAACTCAAGAGTAAACAATAAACAACAACTGAATAGTAAACAACAACTGAAGAGTAAACAACAACAACTGAAGAGTAAACAACAACAACTGAAGAGTAAACAATAATCAACAGCCTGAATGATATACCACTAAAGAGTAAACAGCCTGAATGATAAACAACTGAAGAGTAAACAATAATCAACAACTGAATTGTAAACAACGACTGAATTGTAAACAGCCTGAATGATAAAAAATTGAATTAAATGTGTATCAACTACAGTATTTATGTACAACTAGATGTATATGTGTATAAACTACAGTATTTATGTACAACTAGATGTATATGTGTATAAACTACAGTATTTATGTACAACTAGATGTATATGTGTATAAACTACAGTATTTATGTACAACTAGATGTATATGTGTATAAACTACAGTATTTATGTACAACTAGATGTACATGTGTATAAACTACAGTATTTATGTACAACTAGATGTATATGTGTATAAACTACAGTATTTATGTACAACTAGATGTATATGTGTATAAACTACAGTATTTGTGTACAACTAGATGTACATGTGTATAAACTACAGTATTTATGTACAACTAGATGTATATGTGTATAAACTACAGTATTTATGTACAACTAGATGTATATGTGTATAAACTACAGTATTTATGTACAACTAGATGTATATGTGTATAAACTACAGTATATATGTGTCATGCTCACCAGGGTAGCAGAAAGGTGCTCCTGACCACCACTTCTTCACGTCCACCAGGTAGTAGAACACGGACAGCAGCACAAAAGCAAAGCAGGCCAGTGTAGTCACGTAGGACACAGACCTGCAAAGAGTACACACTAATACTACAAAGTACTTTGACATTACAAGTGTAGTCACGTAGGACACAGACCTGCAAAGAGTACACACTAATACTACAAAGTACTTTGACATTACAAGTGTAGTCACGTAGGACACAGACCTGCAAAGAGTACACACTAATACTACAAAGTACTTTGACATTACCAGTGTAGTCACGTAGGACACAGACCTGCAAAGAGTACACACTAATACTACAAAGTACTTTGACATTACAAGTGTAGTCACGTAGGACACAGACCTGCAAAGAGTACACACTAATACTACAAAGTACTTTGACATTACAAGTGTAGTCACGTAGGACACAGACCTGCAAAGAGTACACACTAATACTACAAAGTACTTTGACATTACAAGTGTAGTCACGTAGGACACAGACCTGCAAAGAGTACACACTAATACTACAAAGTACTTTGACATTACAAGTGTAGTCACGTAGGACACAGACCTGCAAAGAGTACACACTAATACTACAAAGTACTTTGACATTACAAGTGTAGTCACGTAGGACACAGACCTGCAAAGAGTACACACTAATACTACAAAGTACTTTGACAAGTGTAGTCACGTAGGACACAGACCTGCAAAGAGTACACACTAATACTACAAAGTACTTTGACAAGTGTAGGACAGAACTTACCACAAGTTCTTATTGACAGGAATGAATCCCTGGTCTGTGGAACACTTGGTGAGAACTGCTGAAATGACTCCCTGTGTGGTCATCATACACAATATTATAGCACATAGCAATAGTACACAATATTATAGCACATAGCAATAGTACACAATATTATAGCACATAGCAATAGTACACAATATTATAGCACATAGCAATAGTACACAATATTATAGCACATAGCAATAGTACACAATATTATAGCACATAGCAATAGTACACAATATTATAGCACATAGCAATAGTACACAATATTATAGCACATAGCAATAGTACACAATATTATAGCACATAGCAATAGTACACAATATTATAGCACATAGCAATAGTACACAATATTATAGCACATAGCAATAGTAAGGTACACAATATTATTGCACATAGAAAGGCGCCTAGAAATAAAATGTATTATTATTATAGCAATAGTACACAATATTATAGTACAAAGTACAAAAGCAGGGAAGTTGTCATGTGTAAATGGTAAATAAAAACAATGATTTGCAAATCCTTTTCAACTTATATTCAATTGATTAGACTGGTAAGAATGTAACACACTGGTAAGAATGTAACACACCGGTAAGAATGTAACACACCGGTAAGAATGTAACACACCGGTAAGAATGTAACACACCGGTAAGAATGTAACACACCGGTAAGAATGTAACACACTGGTAAGAATGTAACACACCGGTAAGAATGTAACACACCGGTAAGAATGTAACACACCGGTAAGAATGTAACACACCGGTAAGAATGTAACACACCGGTAAGAATGTAACACACCGGTAAAAATGTAACACACCGGTAAGAATGTAACACACTGGTAAGAATGTAACACACTGGTAAAAATGTAACACACCGGTAAGAATGTAACACACTGGTAAGAATGTAACACACTGGTAAGAATGTAACACACTGGTAAGAATGTAACACACTGGTAAGAATGTAAGACACTGGTAAGAATGTAACACACTGGTAAGAATGTAACACACTGGTAAGAATGTAACACACTGGTAAGAATGTAACACACTGGTAAGAATGTAACACACTGGTAAGAATGTAACACACTGGTAAGAATGTAACACACTGGTAAAAATGCCCCTCTGACAACTTTTTTGCAATGTGTTGCTGCCATTAAATTCTAACTTCATGATTATTTACAAAAACAAAGTTTCTTTGCAGTCTATTCAATTGAACATAAGTTGAAAATGATCTGTGGTATTCTCTTTTTATTTACACAACCTGACAACTTCACTGCTTTTGTACTTTGTACACTATACACATACTACACAATAGCACATTGTCGACAAATACTACACATTAGTACATTGTACACCAATACTACATTGTAAACAAATACTACACATTAGTACATTGTAAACAAATATTACACAATGGTACATTGTAAACAAATACTACACAATAGTACATTGTACACCAATACTACATTGTAGACAAATACTACACATTAGTACATTGTAAACAAATATTACACAATGGTGCATTGTACAAACCCCGTTTCCATATGAGTTGGGAAATGGTGTTAGATGTAAATATAAACAGAATACAATGATTTGCTAATCCTTTTCAAGCCATATTCAGTTGAATATGCTACAAAGACAACATATTTCATGTTCAAACTCATAAACATTTTTTTTTTTGCAAATAATAATGAACTTAGAATGTCATGGCTGCAACACGTGCCAAAGTAGTTGGGAAAGGGCATGTTCACCACTGTGTTACATGGCCTTTCCTTTTAACAACACTCAGTAAACGATTGGGAAGTGAGGAAACTAATTGTTGAAGCTTTCTTGTTTGATGTAGTTTCAGTGGTTCAACAGTCCGGGGTCTCCCTTGTGCTATTTTAGGCTTCATAACGCACCACACATTTTCAATGGGAGACAGGTCTGGACTGCAGGCGGGCCAGGAAAGTACCCGCACTCTTTTTTTACGAAGCCACGCTGTTGTAACACGTGCTGAATGTGGCTTGGCATTGTCTTGCTGAAATAAGCAGGGGCGTCCATGAAAAAGACGGCGCTTAGATGGCAACATATGTTGTTCCAAAAGCTGTATGTACCTTTCAGCATTAATGGTGCCTTCACAGATGTGTAAGTTACCCATGTCTTGGCCACTAATACACCCCCATACCATCACACACTAATACACCCCCATACCATCACACACTAATACACCCCCATACCATCACACATGCTGCCTTTTACACTTTGCGTCGATAACAGTCTGGATGGTTCGCTTCCCCTTTGGTCCGGATGACATGATGTGGAATATTTCCAAAAACAATTAGAAATGTGGACTCGTCAGACCACAGAACACTTTTCCACTTTGCATGAGTCCATCTTAGATGATCTCGGGCCCAGAGAAGCCGGCGGCGTTTCTGGGTGTTGTTGATAAATGGCTTTGGCTTTGCATAGTAGAGCTTTAACTTGCACTTACAAATGTAGCGACCAACTGTAGTTACTGACAGTGGTTTTCTGGAGTGTTCCTGAGCCCATGTGGTGATATCCTTTAGAGATTGATGTCGCTTTTTGATACAGTGCCGTCTGAGGGATGGAAGGTCACGCTCATTCAATGTTGGTTTCCGGCCATGCTGCTTACCTGCAGTGATTTCTCCACATTCTCTGAACCTTTTGATGATATTATGGAGCGTAGATGGTGAAATCCCTACATTTCTTGCAATTGCACTTTGAGAAAGGTTGTTCTTAAACTGTTCAACAATTTGCTCACGCAGTTGTGGACAAAGTGGTGACCCTCGCACCATCCTTTTTTGTGAAGGACTGAGCATTTTTTGGGGAAGCTGTTTTTATAGCCAATCATGGCACCCACCTGTTCCCAATTAGCCTGCACACCTGTGGGATGTTCCAAATAAGTGTTTGATGAGCATTCCTCAACTTTATCAGTATTTATTGCCACCTTTCCCAACTTCTTTGTCACGTGTTGCTGACATCAAATTCTAAAGTTAATGATTTGCCAAAAAAAAAATGTTTATGAGTTTGAACATGAAATATGTTGTCTTTGTAGCATATTCAACTGAATATGGCTTGAAAAGGATTTGCAAATAATTGTATTCCGTTTATATTTACATCTAACACCATTTCCCAACTCATATGGAAACGGGGTTTGTCGACAAATACTACACAATAGTACATTGTATACAAGCAAACAGTAAACACAACAATACAACAAAGATCATATCACTTTAGACACAACTTGGTGGAAGGTTGTGTTGCCATGACAACCAAGTCATGCTAACGTGGCCTCGGTGACATCATCATTGGTACTTACCAAGAAGAGAGCCCAAATGAGGCACCTTGAGATGATGCTAGAAGGACGATCTCTGTAGTGTAAGATGATCTTCCCTGCCTGGGAAGATGGAAGACAAGTTCACAAGAGACCAGCATCATGACAGCTAGCAGACACACCTGCAGGCCAGCATCATGACAGCTAGCAGACACACCTGCAGGCCAGCATCATGACAGCTAGCAGACACACCTGCAGGCCAGCATCATGACAGCTAGCAGACACACCTGCAGGCCAGCATCATGACAGCTAGCAGACACACCTGCAGGCCAGCATCATGACAGCTAGCAGACACACCTGCAGGCCAGCATCATGACAGCTAGCAGACACACCTGCAGGCCAGCATCATGACAGCTAGCAGACACACCTGCAGGCCAGCATCATGACAGCTAGCAGACACACCTGCAGGCCAGCATCATGACAGCTAGCAGACACACCTGCAGGCCAGCATCATGACAGCTAGCAGACACACCTGCAGGCCAGCATCATGACAGCTAGCAGACACACCTGCAGGCCAGCATCATGACAGCTAGCAGACACACCTGCAGGCCTGCATCATGACAGCTAGAAGCATCATGACAGCTAGCAGACACACCTGCAGGCCTGCATCATGACAGCTAGCAGACACACCTGCAGGCCTGCATCATGACAGCTAGCAGACACACCTGCAGGCCAGCATCATGACAGCTAGAAGCATCATGACAGCTAGCAGACACACCTGCAGGCCTGCATCATGACAGCTAGCAGCATCATGACAGCTAGCAGACACACCTGCAGGCCAGCATCATGACAGCTAGCAGACACACCTGCAGGCCAGCATCATGACAGCTAGCAGACACACCTGCAGGCCAGCATCATGACAGCTAGCAGACACACCTGCAGGCCAGCATCATGACAGCTAGCAGACACACCTGCAGGCCAAGGAAAGCCATGAGGATGGAGTTGATGCTTCCAAGAAGGCCCTCAGGGTCGTATGGCACCTGGGTGAGGTAGACCACCTAGGAGGAGAAGCACTTTCAGGTAATGAGCACACTTTTCATCCGGCCAGCAGCTCACTAACCCGTGATGAAGGTGTCTGGTACATGTGCTTCTCTCCTAGCAACCAGCGGTCCACCAGAGCAGCTGCTCCACCCGTGCAGTTGGTGTACATGCCCATGTCCCCGATGCCACCTGGACCCAGGTAACCTCTGTGCCAGGACAAAGTTCACTCAACAACATTGTAGTACCGCTAGCAACATGTATTAACATACTTTTCTAAATAATATCATGTATTAACATACTTTTCTAAATAATATCATGTAATAACATACTTTTCTAAATAATATCATGTATTAACATACTTTTCTAAATAATATCATGTATTAACATACTTTTCTAAATAATATCATGTATTAACATACTTTTCTAAATAATATCATGTAATAACATACTTTTCTAAATAATATCATGTATTAACATACTTTTCTAAATAATAACATGTATTAACATACTTTTCTAAATAATATCATGTATTAACATACTTTTCTAAAATATATCATGTATTAACATACTTTTCTAAATAATATCATGTATTAACATACTTTTCTAAATAATATCATGTATTAACATACTTTTCTAAATAATATCATGTATTAACATACTTTTCTAAATAATATCATGTATTAACATACTTTTCTAAATAATATCATGTATTAACATACTTTTCTAAATAATATCATGTATTAACATACTTTTCTAAATAATAACATGTATTAACATACTTTTCTAAATAATATCATGTATTAACATACTTTTCTAAAATATATCATGTATTAACATACTTTTCTAAATAATATCATGTATTAACATACTTTTCTAAATAATATCATGTATTAACATACTTTTCTAAATAATATCATGTATTAACATACTTTTCTAAATAATATCATGTATTAACATACTTTTCTAAATAATATCATGTATTAACATACTTTTCTAAATAATATCATGTATTAACATACTTTTCTAAATAATATCATGTATTAACATACTTTTCTAAATAATATCATGTATTAACATACTTTTCTAAATAATATCATGTATTAACATACTTTTCTAAATAATATCATGTATTAACATACTTTTCTAAATAATAACATGTATTAACATACTTTTCTAAATAATATCATGTATTAACATACTTTTCTAAAATATATCATGTATTAACATACTTTTCTAAATAATATCATGTATTAACATACTTTTCTAAATAATATCATGTATTAACATACTTTTCTAAAATATATCATGTATTAACATACTTTTCTAAATAATATCATGTATTAACATACTTTTCTAAATAATATCATGTATTAACATACTTTTCTAAATAATATCATGTATTAACATACTTTTCTAAATAATATCATGTATTAACATACTTTTCTAAATAATATCATGTATTAACATACTTTTCTAAATAATATCATGTAATAACATACTTTTCTAAATAATATCATGTATTTCCATACTTTTCTAAATAATATCATGTATTAACATACTTTTCTAAATAAAGGGGAACACATAAAATGTCATTATTGTAACAAAACATCTTAGTGTACATGAAACATATGTTTATTATTGTCATTTAGTGTTATAACTTCACCTTTATCTTGACTTTTTACACCAAAATGCGTCCATTCTCCCTTTTCTGTCTACACACTGTGTCTGCTTGTAAGTACTCTGTGTGTGTGCGCTGCCCAACATGCTCCTCTGATGGTAAAAGCAGCAAAGTCACCATGTGACCACGTCATGCCCGTTAACAAAAATAAATAAATAAATATAGGGGGACTGGTACTTTTCAAACAGAGTATAGTACCGGTTTTCATTCAATAGTACGTGACACTATACTAGTACCGCTATACTGTACTAGTACCATGATACTATACTAGTACTGGTATACTGTACTAGTACCATGTTGATACTATACTAGTACCGCTATACTGTACCAGTACTGGTATACTAAACTAGTACCATGATACTATACTAGTACTGTGATACTATACTAGTACCATGATACTATACTAGTACCGGTATATTAAACTAGTACTGTGATACTATACTAGTACTGGTATACTGTACTAATACTGGTACACTATACTAGTACAGTATACCGGTACTAGTACCGGTATACTGTACTAGTACTGTGATACTATACTAGTACCGGTATACTAAACTAGTATCGTGATACTATACTAGTATCGTGATACTATACTAGTACCGTGATACTATACTAGTACTGGTATACTGTACTACAACTGTGATACTACACTAGTACCAGTATACTAAACTAGTACTGTGATACTATACTAGTACTGGTATACTGTATTAGTACTGTGATACTATACTAGTACTGGTATACTAGTACTTGTATACTGTACTAGTACTGTGATACTATACTAGTACTGGTATATTGTACTAGTACTGGTATAGCGTACTAGTACCATGTTGATACTATACTAGTACCGGTATACTGTACCAGTACTGGTATACTAACCTAGTACCATGATACTATACTAGTATTGTGATACTATACTAGTACCATGATACTATACTAGTATTGGTATATTAAACTAGTACTGTGATACTATACTAGTACTGGTATACTGTACTAATACTGGTACACTATACTAGTACAGTATACAGGTACTAGTACCGGTATACTGTACTAGTACTGTGATACTATACTAGCACCGGTATACTAAACTAGTACTGTGATACTATACTAGTACTGTGATACTATACTAGTACTGGTATACTGTACTACTACTGTGATACTACACTAGTACCAGTATACTAAACTAGTACCGTGATACTATACTAGTACTGGTATACTGTATTAGTACTGTGATACTATACTAGTACTGGTATACTAGTACTTGTATACTGTACTAGTACTGTGATATTATACTAGTACTGGTATATTGTACTAGTACTGGTATACCGTACTAGTACCGTGATACTATACTAGTACTGGTATACTAGTACTTGTATACTGTACTAGTACAGTGATACTATACTAGTACTGGTATATTGTACTAGTACTGGTATACCCTACTAGTACCGTGATACTATACTAGTACTGGTATACTGTATTAGTACTGTGATACTATACTAGTACTGGTATACTAGTACTTGTATACTGTACTAGTACCGTGATATTATACTAGTACTGGTATACCGTACTAGTACCGTGATACTATACTAGTACTGATATACTAGTACTTGTATACTGTACTAGTACCGTGGTACTATACTAGTACTGGTATATTGTACTAGTACTGGTATACCGTACTAGTACCGTGATACTATACTAGTACTGGTATATTGTAGTAGTACTGGTATACCGTACTAGTACCGTGATACTATACTAGTATTGGTATACCGTACAACCCTAGTGAAGCATGAAGCAAACTTCTGGCTGAAGAACCTGAACCATGCTAGACTGGTACAGGGCTCCATCTAGTGGCAGGACAAAGAATCGTGTGATCAACGTCCAGTGTTGTGTTTCCCTCCATCCAAACACAGTGTTACTGTTCAAAGTGGCCAACATATTACTTGCCTTGGTGTTTAAAGAATACTTCGACCTAGTGAGTTTAGATGGTGAGGCACTGAGCAGATGTAGAAAGAGGAAGCCTCACGTTGGGCAGCCTGGCACAGGAAGCAGGAAGGTCAGGCAGAGCCAGAGGAGCTCCAGGAGGAGCACAAAGATCCAGGCAGGCCAGTAGAGCAGGACATCCATGCAAGAGGACCACCAGGCCTCCTACATCCACACACAAGTTGACTTTCACAATCACGGCATGCAAGGTTTCATGTCACTGACCGTGGGGAGCATGTCAAGGTGACCTCGGGCCACCAGCAGATCCAGGCCCGCTACAACCAGGTAGGACCAGGCCAGGCGCTGCAACACACCCGGGATGCGCAGGTGTTCCCAGGACACTGTGGGATGTTGAGAAGATGCAATCAAGGAGCAGGGAGAAGAAGGCAGCTCCAAACTCACAAGAGCCCTGGCAGTAGTTGGGGTTGATGACCAGCACACCCATGATGAAGAGCTGCAGGCTCCTCCACACCACCTTCTTCAGCAGGGACATGCGGCTGCAGCCCGAGCGCAGCAGTGAGTTGACTGACAGGGCGATGGATGTTCCCATGATGAACACAAACCTGGGAGGGCAGGGATGGGGTGACAAACATGATGGTGTGGAGAAAGGAGTGACGCTATTACCAAGGGAAGACCAGGTCTGCAACGGTCAGTCCTGGAATGACACAAGGTGTTCCTCTTTACAAGAATGAAGCAACATAGGAGAAGAAGGCAAGGAAACAAGGAGTCCCACCATTCCAGCTCTCATGCCTGAAGAACCAGTATCGGCCGCCTCCGTAGTTGACAAACACCATGACAACCAGGGAGAACCTGCCAGGTGTGACAAGGGATGAGGAACTACAAAGACTGATGTCTTCACCATGACCATCAACAAGTGATGAGGAACTACATGACCATCAACAAGTGATGAGGAACTACATGACCATCAACAAGTGATGAGGAACTACATGACCATCAACAAGTGATGAGGAACTACATGACCATCAACAAGTGATGAGGAACTACATGACCATCAACAAGTGATGAGGAACTACATGACCATCAACAAATGATGAGGAACTACATGACCATCAACAAGTGATGAGGAACTACATGACCATCAACAAGTGATGAGGAACTACATGACCATCAACAAGTGATGAGGAACTACATGACCATCAACAAATGATGAGGAACTACATGACCATCAACAAGTGATGAGGAACTACATGACCATCAACAAGTGATGAGGAACTACATGACCATCAACAAATGATGAGGAACTACATGACCATCAACAAGTGATGAGGAACTACATGACCATCAACAAGTGATGAGGAACTACATGACCATCAACAAGTGATGAGGAACTACATGACCATCAACAAGTGATGAGGAACTACATGACCATCAACAAGTGATGAGGAACTACATGACCATCAACAAGTGATGAGGAACTACATGACCATCAACAAGTGATGAGGAACTACATGACCATCAACAAGTGATGAGGAACTACATGACCATCAACAAGTGATGAGGAACTACACGACCATCAACAAGTGATGAGGAACTACACGACCATCAACAAATGATGAGGAACTACATGACCATCAACAAGTGATGAGGAACTACATGACCATCAACAAGTGATGAGGAACTACATGACCATCAACAAGTGATGAGGAACTACATGACCATCAACAAGTGATGAGGAACTACATGACCATCAACAAGTGATGAGGAACTACATGACCATCAACAAGTGATGAGGAACTACATGACCATCAACAAGTGATGAGGAACTACATGACCATCAACAAGTGATGAGGAACTACATGACCATCAACAAGTGATGAGGAACTACACGACCATCAACAAGTGATGAGGAACTACACGACCATCAACAAATGATGAGGAACTACATGACCATCAACAAGTGATGAGGAACTACATGACCATCAACAAGTGATGAGGAACTACATGACCATCAACAAGTGATGAGGAACTACATGACCATCAACAAGTGTTGAGGAACTACATGACCATCAACAAGTGATGAGGAACTACATGACCATCAACAAGTGATGAGGAACTACATGACCATCAACAAGTGATGAGGAACTACATGACCATCAACAAGTGATGAGGAACTACATGACCATCAACAAGTGATGAGGAACTACATGACCATCAACAAGTGATGAGGAACTACATGACCATCATGGCTCCCTGTGCGTTACAGAATCAATTTTAAACTCCTTTTATTTGTTTTTAAATGTCTAAACAACCTCGCGCCAACTTATCTCTCCGACCTCCTTCAGCCTTACTGCCCCACCCGATCCCTAAGACCAGCCGATCAGCTGCTACTGACGGTCCCTGACACAAGGCTGAAGCTTAGAGGTGACAGAGCTTTCGCCACTGCTGCTCCCAAGCTCTGGAACGACCTACCTCTGAGTGTTAGACAAGCCTCCTCTCTTCCTGTTTTTAAATCTCTCTTAAAAACATAACTTTTATTCCATGGCTTTTAACACTGAGTGATATCCATCCCATAATACACATGCTGTCAACCTGCTTTTATGTTTTATTGATTTATTTATTATCGTGTTCTGTTTGTGTTGTGTTGTGTTTGTGTATTATCTTTTAACCTGCCCATTGTACAGCACTTTGGCTACCCCTGTGGTACATTTGAAATGTGCTTTATAAAGAATGTTGATTTGTTTGATCAACACCGAGTGTCTTCACAGTGGACAGAAGGTCTACATCTACTCTACAATGTCTAGCAGGAACACTGACAGAAGTACCCTCTGAATGTGTCCAAAGATCTCAGCCTCTTGCTGGGACTGGGAGGTGGTGGGAGGATGTTGTCCGTAACTGGTGTCACCGTCCTGCCAGGGGAGCCCAGTTCCTGCAGGATGACAATCATCTGGATGATTGGAGACATGCACAGTCCACCACTGCACATGGCAGAGGACAACATGAGCACACTAAGTCACACAGTCAAGTCATACAGCAACAAAGGAATGTCTCTCGCTCCCAAACAGGGTGCGAGAGGGTTCACTCTGTGCATGCATGGAAAGAAGATGAGAATATTCAAACATGAGACCAAGGAGCCAATATGTCATTTGTTGGACAACAAAACAAACTTTTACTCCTCGGTGGAAGTGCACTTCAACATGCTCAACATTTATTCAAGTGCATTTGCTTTGCTTGGTGGAAGTGCACTTCAACATGCTCAACATTTATTCAAGTGCATTTGCTTTGCTTGGTGGAAGTGCACTTCAACATGCTCAACATTTATTCAAGTGCATTTGCTTTGCTTGCTGGAAGTGCACTTCAACATGCTCAACATTTATTCAAGTGCATTTGCTTTGCTTGGTGGAAGTGCACTTCAACATGCTCAACATTTATTCAAGTGCATTTGCTTTGCTTGGTGGAAGTGCACTTCAACATGCTCAACATTTATTCAAGTGCATTTGCTTTGCTTGGTGGAAGTGCACTTCAAGATGCTCAACATTTATTCAAGTGCATTTGCTTTGATTGACTTATTTCTGGTAGAGTATATTTCACATTTAAATTACAATGGTAAAACAAATCAAGATGTATTGTGTTAGAAAGGAATACTTGCACTACTATTATTATGTACTGTATTATGACTAGTTTGTAATGCTGACAATAATCCTTTGTGGTACTAAAGACATGTAAAAATGTATTATTGGCCCAAGCATAATGAGGTGAATACTATTTTTTATATTTTCCCTTGTTATTCCTATGTTTAGCTTCCATTCAGTGCATATGAACCTTTACTAATTGCACAGCTTCCCCTACATGTCATTGATTATGGCGCACCGCCACGCTTTAAAAATAGATATACTGTATAGTGTTCATGTACCATTGCCCATAGCAAGTTTGAAAAACATAAATATGTTCCTCTACACTTTATTTTGAAAAGAGTGCAGCTGCACCCAGCCAAAGTAAGGAGAGAGAGTATTTCAAGTAAATGGATGTATTTGCTGTACAAACCCACGTAAACTACCTACTTACTAACTTCTCACATGTGTGTGTGTTTTCTCCAGGTTCCTCCCACATTGCAGAAGTATCAATCAACCTTCACTACAAATGCCTCAAAGGGCTGCGTGTATGAGTGAATAAGTGTGTTAGATGAAATGGAGAGTGTAAATAGTCCATAGGAATGAATGTCTCTACATGTGTCCTGCCAGTGGCCATGCTCACTTTGGCTAGCCTGTCAATGAGCTGGTCCATTGTACATTAGCATTAAGCTAGCAGAAACATTCATCCTGCATAATTGTACAGTATTATTCATTTAACATGATATATATGATGTACTTTACTTAGTTTTACACTAACTTTGTTGTGAAAAATATCAGTAAACCACCTCAAGTTATTGTTTTATCTCTAATCCAAAAGACTGTTGACATATTTGGCAAAGCAAAGTGCAACATTCAGGGAAGGCAGAATATAGAGTAGCCTGTCTTACATTTTACAATAAACAACAATTGAAAAGTAGAGCACAAATACAAACCCTGTTTCCATATGAGTTGGGAAATTGAGTTAGATGTAAATATAAACGGAATACAATGATTTGCAAATCCTTTACAAGCCATATTCAGTTGAATATGCTACAAAGACAACATATTTCATGTTCAAACTCATAAACATTATTTTTTTGCAAATAATCATTAAGTTTAGAATTTGATGGCAGCAACACGTGCCAAAGAAGTTGGGAAAGGTGGCAATAAATACTGATAAAGTTGAGGAATGCTCATCAAAGACTTATTTGGAACATCCCACAGGTGAACAGGCTAATTGGGAACAGGTGGGTGCCATGATTGGGTATAAAAGTAGATTCCATGAAATGCTCAGTCATTCACAAACAAGGATGGGGCGAGGGTCACCACTTTGTCAACAAATGCCTGAGCAAATTGTTGAACAGTTTAAGAACAACCTTTCTCAAGCAGCTATTGCAAGGAATTTAGGGATTTCACCATCTACGCTCCGTAATATCATCAAAGGGTTGAGAGAATGTGGAGAAATCACTGCAGGTAAGCAGCTAAGCCCGTGACCTTCCATCCCTCAGGCTGTACTGCATCAACAAGCCACATCAGTGTGTAAAGGATATCACCACATGGAACACTTCAGAAACCCACTGTCAGTAACTACAGTTGGTCGCTACATCTGTAAGTGCAAGTTAAAACTCTCCTATGCAAGGCGAAAACCGTTTATCAACAACACCCAGAAACGCCGTCGGCTTCGCTGGGCCTGAGCTCATCTAAGATGGACTGATACAAAGTGGAAAAGTGTTCTGTGGTCTGACGAGTCCACATTTCTAATTGTTTTCGGAAACTGTGGACGTCGTGTCCTCCGGACCAAAGAGGAAAAGAACCATCCGGATTGTTCTAGGGTGAAAGTGTAAAAGCCAGCATGTGTGATGGTATGGGGGTGTATTAGTGGCCAAGACATGGGTAACTTACACATCTGTGAAGGCACCATTAATGCTGAAAGGTACATACAGCTTTTGGAGCAACATATGTTGCCATCCAAGCAACGTTACCATGGACGCCCCTGCTTATTTCAGCCAGACAACGCCAAGCCACGTGTTACATCAACGTGGCTTCATAGTAAAAGAGTGCGGGTACTAGACTGGCCTGCCTGTAGTCCAGACATTGAAAATGTGTGGCACCTGCAATAGCAGAAGGGAGACCCCTGGACTGTTGAACAACTTAAGCTGTACATCAAGCAAGAATGGGAAAGAATTCCACTTCAAAAATGTGTCTCCTCACTTCCCAAACCTTTACTGAGTGTTGTTAAAAGGAAAGGCCATGTAACACAGTGGTGAACATGCCCTTTCCCAACTACTTTGTCACGTGTTGCAGCCATGAAAATTCTAAGTTAATTATTATTTGCAAAAAAAAAAAAGGTTTATAAGTTTGAACATGAAATATGTTGTCTTTGTAGCATATTCAACTGAATATGGCTTGAAAAGGATTTGCAAATCATTGTATTCCGTTTATATTTACATCTAACACCATTTCCCAACTCATATAGAAACGGGGTTTGTACATGTTATTACTAATAACTATTAACACAGATTTGTTTTTAAGTGTACATACCACAGATGTGTTTCACATATTATGTACATAAAACATTTCTTATATATGCATCAATCAAATCATGATGTCACGTTGACCACGCCCCCTACATGCCACTAGCCACGCCCACACAGCCACATTTTTATTGGCAATCTGGGGGAAACCCTGAATTGTTTGGAGTGTTAAGCCATGATAGCCAGATGATCCATCGCATATTGTACATGATACAGCATATAAGTACAATGTACATATAAATAGGCACAATGTACATATAAGCACAATGCACATATAAATAGGCACATATAAATATGCACAATGTACATATAAATAGGCACATATAAATAGGCACAATGTACATATAAATAGGCATAATGTACATATAAATAGGCATAATGTACATATAAATAAACACAATATGTACATATAAGTACAATATACATATAAACACAATGTACACAAGCATAATGTACAGTAGTTGTGAAATAGGTCACTCACAGAGTTAATGAGTCTCTGGGTCTCAAAGGTACCACCAATTCGGAAGAGGAGTGCACTCACCACATTCAGTCTGAAGAAGATAGTGGTTAGACAGTCCATTATTACCAATGAGTGTAATCATGACTTACCCCATGATGGCTCTCAGAAGAACAACATTATTACTAATAAGTGTAATCATGACTTACCCCATGATGGCTCTCAGAAGAACAACATTATTACCAATGAGTGTAATCATGACTTACCCCATGATGGCTCTCAGAAGAACAACATTATTACCAATGAGTGTAATCATGACTTACCCCATGATGGTTCTCAGAAGAACAACATTATTACCAATGAGTGTAATCATGACTTACCCCATGATGGCTCTCAGAAGAACAAACATTAAGGCCAATCCTCCAAAGACCAGGACTGCGACCAAGATGGCTGCATAGAGAGTCCATCATGTGTACTGTTACATGTGTACATGTCATGTGTAGCACTCATGTATGTAGCTGTTGACTGCTTCTCTAGTACTGTTACATGTGTAGCACTCACGTATGTAGCTGTTGACTGCTTCTCTAGTACTGTTACATGTGTAGCACTCACGTATGTAGCTGTTGACTGCTTCTCTAGTACTGTTACATGTGTAGCACTCACGTATGTAGCTGTTGACTGCTTCTCTAGCACTGTTACATGTGTAGCACTCACGTATGTAGCTGTTGACTGCTTCTCTAGCACTGTTACATGTGTAGCACCCACTTATGTAGCTGTTGACTGCTTCTCTAGTACTGTTACATGTGTAGCACTCACGTATGTAGCTGTTGACTGCTTCTCTAGTACTGTTACATGTGTAGCACTCACGTATGTAGCTGTTGACTGCTTCTCTAGCACTGTTACATGTGTAGCACTCACGTATGTAGCTGTTGACTGCTTCTCTAGTACTGTTACATGTGTAGCACTCACGTATGTAGCTGTTGACTGCTTCTCTAGCACTGTTACATGTGTAGCACTCACGTATGTAGCTGTTGACTGCTTCTCTAGCACTGTTACATGTGTAGCACTCACGTATGTAGCTGTTGACTGCTTCTCTAGTACTGTTACATGTGTAGCACTCACGTATGTAGCTGTTGACTGCTTCTCTAGCACTGTTACATGTGTAGCACTCATGTATGTAGCTGTTGACTGCTTCTCTAGTACTGTTACATGTGTAGCACTCACGTATGTAGCTGTTGACTGCTTCTCTAGTACTGTTACATGTGTAGCACTCACGTATGTAGCTGTTGACTGCTTCTCTAGTACTGTTACATGTGTAGCACTCACGTATGTAGCTGTTGACTGCTTCTCTAGCACTGTTACATGTGTAGCACTCACGTATGTAGCTGTTGACTGCTTCTCTAGCACTGTTACATGTGTAGCACCCACTTATGTAGCTGTTGACTGCTTCTCTAGTACTGTTACATGTGTAGCACTCACGTATGTAGCTGTTGACTGCTTCTCTAGTACTGTTACATGTGTAGCACTCACGTATGTAGCTGTTGACTGCTTCTCTAGTACTGTTACATGTGTAGCACTCACGTATGTAGCTGTTGACTGCTTCTCTAGTACTGTTACATGTGTAGCACTCACGTATGTAGCTGTTGACTGCTTCTCTAGCACTGTTACATGTGTAGCACTCACGTATGTAGCTGTTGACTGCTTCTCTAGCACTGTTACATGTGTAGCACTCACGTATGTAGCTGTTGACTGCTTCTCTAGTACTGTTACATGTGTAGCACTCACGTATGTAGCTGTTGACTGCTTCACTAGTACTGTTACATGTGTAGCACTCACGTATGTAGCTGTTGACTGCTTCACTAGTACTGTTACATGTGTAGCACTCACGTATGTAGCTGTTGACTGCTTCTCTAGTACTGTTACATGTGTAGCACTCACGTATGTAGCTGTTGACTGCTTCTCTAGTACTGTTACATGTGTAGCACTCACGTATGTAGCTGTTGACTGCTTCTCTAGCACTGTTACATGTGTAGCACTCACGTATGTAGCTGTTGACTGCTTCTCTAGTACTGTTACATGTGTAGCACTCACGTATGTAGCTGTTGACTGCTTCTCTAGCACTGTTACATGTGTAGCACTCACGTATGTAGCTGTTGACTGCTTCTCTAGTACTGTTACATGTGTAGCACTCACGTATGTAGCTGTTGACTGCTTCTCTAGTACTGTTACATGTGTAGCACTCACGTATGTAGCTGTTGACTGCTTCTCTAGTACTGTTACATGTGTAGCACTCACGTATGTAGCTGTTGACTGCTTCTCTAGCACTGTTACATGTGTAGCACTCACGTATGTAGCTGTTGACTGCTTCTCTAGCACTGTTACATGTGTAGCACTCACGTATGTAGCTGTTGACTGCTTCTCTAGCACTGTTACATGTGTAGCACTCACGTATGTAGCTGTTGACTGCTTCTCTAGCACTGTTACATGTGTAGCACTCACGTATGTAGCTGTTGACTGCTTCTCTATCAGTCTCCAAGGAACAGTTGACTGTAGACCTGCTGGTGTTCCTCAGCCACAGAGAATAGTTGCCATGCTCTCCAAAGTGGAACACCAGTCTGGAAGCCAAACAACAGGAACGCCATCATTCAGTTCGTCACCACTAACTTGTCTCACTGTTTGATTGATTGAGACTTGTATTAGTAGGTTGCACAGTGAAGTACATATTCCCTACAATTGACCACTAAATGGTAACACCCCAATAAGTTTTTCCACTTGTTTAAGTCGGGGTCCACTTAAATGGATTCATGGTACAAATATATACTATCATCATAATACAGTCATCACACAAGTTAATCATCAGAGTATATACATTGAATTATTTACATTATTTTCAATCCAGAGTGGGGTGTGGAGGGGAGGGGGGAGGTGGGGTTATGTTTGGTTGTTATCAACACTTCAGTCATCAACAATTGCATCATCAGAGAAATGGACATTGAAACAGTGTAGGACTGACTTGGTAGGATATGTACAGCAAGTAGTGGACAGAGAGAGAGAGAGAGAGAGAGAGAGAGAGAGAGAGAGAGGGAGAGAGGGAGAGAGGGAGAGAAAAAGAGAGAGAGAGAGAGAGAGAGAGAGAGACAGAGAGAGAGAGAGAGAGAGAGAGAGAGAGAGAGAGAGAGAGAGAGAATAAGAAAAAGTATCTACAATCGATTATTTACATTAGATTATTAACAATCCGGGGAGGGTGTTAGTTTAGGGTTGTAGCTGCCTGGAGGTGAACTTTTATTGCGGTTTTGAAGGAGGATAGAGATGCCCTTTCTTTTATACCTGTTGGGAGTGCATTCCACATTGATGTGGCATAGAAAGAGAATGAGTTAAGACCTTTGTTAGTTCGGAATCTGGGTTTAACGTGGTTAGTGGAGCTCCCCCTGGTGTTGTGGTTATGGCGGTCATTTACGTTAAGGAAGTAGTTTGACATGTACTTCGCTATCAGGGAGGTGTAGTGGATTTTATAGACTAGGCTCAGTGCAAGTTGTTTAACTCTGTCCTCCACCTTGAGCCAGCCCACTTTGGAGAAGTGGGTAGGAGTGAGACACCATGCATTCTTCTCTACAATGTAGGACTGGACTGGTCTAACATTCTTCTCTACAATGTAGGACTGGACTGGTCTAACATTCTTCTCTACAATGTAGGACTGGACTGGTCTAACATTATAACATTCTTCTCTACAATGTAGGACTGGACTGGTCTAACATTCTTCTCTACAATGTAGGACTGGACTGGTCTAACATTATAACATTCTTCTCTACAATGTAGGACTGGACTGGTCTAACATTCTTCTCTACAATGTAGGACTGGACTGGTCTAACATTATAACATTCTTCTCTACAATGTAGGACTGGACTGGTCTAACATTCTTCTCTACAATGTAGGACTGGACTGGTCTAACATTATAACATTCTTCTCTACAATGTAGGACTGGACTGGTCTAACATTATAACATTCTTCTCTACAATGTAGGACTGGACTGGTCTAACATTATAACATTCTTCTCTACAATGTAGGACTGGACTGGTCTAACATTCTTCTCTACAATGTAGGACTGGACTGGTCTAACATTATAACATTCTTCTCTACAATGTAGGACTGGACTGGTCTAACATTATAACATTCTTCTCTACAATGTAGGACTGGACTGGTCTAACATTATAACATTCTTCTCTACAATGTAGGACTGGACTGGTCTAACATTCTTCTCTACAATGTAGGACTGGACTGGTCTAACATTATAACATTCTTCTCTACAATGTAGGACTGGACTGGTCTAACATTCTTCTCTACAATGTAGGACTGGACTGGTCTAACATTATAACATTCTTCTCTACAATGTAGGACTGGACTGGTCTAACATTCTTCTCTACAATGTAGGACTGGACTGGTCTAACATTATAACATTCTTCTCTACAATGTAGGACTGGACTGGTCTAACATTCTTCTCTACAATGTAGGACTGGACTGGTCTAACATTATAACATTCTTCTCTACAATGTAGGACTGGACTGGTCTAACATTATAACATTCTTCTCTACAATGTAGGACTGGACTGGTCTAACATTATAACATTCTTCTCTACAATGTAGGACTGGACTGGTCTAACATTATAACATTCTTCTCTACAATGTAGGACTGGACTGGTCTAACATTCTTCTCTACAATGTAGGACTGGACTGGTCTAACATTATAACATTCTTCTCTACAATGTAGGACTGGACTGGTCTAACATTATAACATTCTTCTCTACAATGTAGGACTGGACTGGTCTAACATTATAACATTCTTCTCTACAATGTAGGACTGGACTGGTCTAACATTCTTCTCTACAATGTAGGACTGGACTGGTCTAACATTATAACATTCTTCTCTACAATGTAGGACTGGACTGGTCTAACATTCTTCTCTACAATGTAGGACTGGACTGGTCTAACACTATAACATTCTTCTCTACAATGTAGGACTGGACTGGTCTAACATTATAACATTCTTCTCTACAATGTAGGACTGGACTGGTCTAACATTATAACATTCTTCTCTACAATGTAGGACTGGACTGGTCTAACATTCTTCTCTACAATGTAGGACTGGACTGGTCTAACACTATAACATTCTTCTCTACAATGTAGGACTGGACTGGTCTAACACTATAACATTCTTCTCTACAATGTAGGACTGGACTGGTCTAACATTATAACATTCTTCTCTACAATGTAGGACTGGACTGGTCTAACATTATAACATTCTTCTCTACAATGTAGGACTGGACTGGTCTAACATTATAACATTCTTCTCTACAATGTAGGACTGGACTGGTCTAACATTATAACATGCATGACAAATATGCAGCTTGATCCCAGATCATTCTTTCAGGAAGGTCTTGCTCTTCACTCGAGGAGCAGACTGAAGTCAAAGCACTTCAACACTTGACAAACATGAAGACCATGTGGTTGATAAAGAGTTAGTTGACAAACATGAAGACCATGTGGTTGATAAAGAGTTAGTTGACAAACATGAAGACTAAGTGGTTGATAAAGAGTTAGTTGACAAACATGAAGACCATGTGGTTGATAAAGAGTTAGTTGACAAACATGAAGACCACGTGGTTGATAAAGAGTTAGTTGACAAACATGAAGACCATGTGGTTGATAAAGAGTTAGTTGACAAACATGAAGACTATGTGGTTGATAAAGAGTTAGTTGACAAACATGAAGACTACATGGTTGATAGAGTTAGTTGACAAACATGAAGACTATGTGGTTGATAGAGTTAGTTGAAAAAGATGAAGACTATGTGGTTGATAAAGAGTTAGTTGACAAAGATGAAGACCATGTGGTTGATAAAGAGTTAGTTGACAAAGATGAAGACCATGTGGTTGATAAAGAGTTAGTTGGCAAAGAAGAAGACCATGTGGTTGATAAAGAGTTAGTTGACAAAGAAGAAGACCATGTGGTTGATAAAGAGTTAGTTGACAAAGATGAAGACCATGTGGTTGATAAAGAGTTAGTTGACAAACATGAAGACAATGTGGTTGACAAAGAGTTAGTTGACAAACATGAAGACTACTTGGATGATAGAGTTAGTTGACAAACATGAAGACTAGTGTATGTGGTTGCTAAAGAGTTAGTTGACTCACGTGCAGAGGAGCAGGCTGCTGTTGACTTGTAGAGTGATTGCATGCTGGCTGCTGAGCAGGAAGTCCTGGGAGTTGTTGTGGTCTGGACTGGTCCTAGCAGGGACTACACCCAGCTGCTGATAGAGACACTGGACATACAACATCAAGACAAGGTTAGTTCCACACATCTTCAACTACACCCAGCTGCTGATAGAGACACTGGACATACAACATCAAGACAAGGTTAGTTCCACACATCTTCAACTACACCCAGCTGCTGATAGACACACTGGACATACAACATCAAGACAAGGTTAGTTCCACACATCTTCAACTACACCCAGCTGCTGATAGACACACTGGACATACAACATCAAGACAAGGTTAGTTCCACACATCTTCAACTACACCCAGCTGCTGATAGACACACTGGACATACAACATCAAGGCCTTCTGCAGGTCCAGCATGACCATGCCGCAGTATTTGCCCGCGTCCACCTCATGTTTGATGTGGTCGCTCAGATAGAGAAGGCATGTGTCAGTGGAGTGGTTAGTTCTGAAGCCGGATTGGAATTTGTACATGAGTTTATTAGTGGCAAGGTAACTATCGACCTGTTCATAAACTATTTTCTCCATTACTTTGGAAATGGAACAGAGAATAGAAACAGGTCGGTAGTTGCCAGGTTCCAATTTGCTTCCTTTTTTAAAGAGGGGAGTTACTCTTGCTATCTTAAAATATTTTGGTACTTGGCCTTGTGTAATTGAGAGGTTTATTATGTGCGTGATGATCGGGGCAATGATGGAGGCAGAGTCCCTGAGGAATTTGGAGGGAATATTATCAAGGCCGGTGGCCTTGTTTGGGTGGAGCGCGCTCAATTTTTTAAGCACCTCGTCAGCTGTGACCATTTCTAATTTGAAATCGTTGTTGGATACTCCTAGCTTTCTGTAGAAGGCTTTAATGTGTTCTACACCAAAGTGACCAGAGTGGTGGGACAGCTTGTTGACAAGAGTTGTGGCTATGCTGGTGAAAAAGGTGTTAAGTCTGCTTGCTACCTCCATTTTGACTGTAATGACACATTTGTAAAACAAATGTCTGCATAAAAGTAATAATAAATCATATTGTAGGTGTTTATTCCACTTTGTTGTGTTTTGCTCGATTGTAAAAGATACACAACTATGGAGGAGCTGGTCTGAGAAGTCAATATGTTGTTAATATTCAGTCTTTTATTGTTCATAGTTAATATTGTAAATACCATATTCTTTATTTTCATGTACATTCTGGGTGTCACATTCAGTAAAAAACTGTAAAATTCCATTCTGTTTTTTTGAGGTGGTCTGTCATAACTTTTGTAGAACTCTATGGGACATTGTGACTTTTGGTATTAGTGGTCCTGAAAAAAAGAAAGCCCAACACACATACTGTACAGATAAATGTGTATATTTGTTCCCAACACACATACTGTACAGATAAATGTGTATATATGTTCCCAACACACATACTGTACAGATAAATGTGTATATATGTTCCCAACACACATACTGTACAGATAAATGTGTATATATGTTCCCAACACACATACTGTACATATAAATGTGTATATATGTTCCCAACACACATACTGTACATATAAATGTGTATATATGTTCCCAACACACATATAGTACATATAAATGTGTATATATGTTCCCTACACACATACTGTACATATAAATGTGTATATATGTTCCCAACACACATACTGTACAGATAAATGTGTATATATGTTCCCAACACACATACTGTACATATAAATGTGTATATTTGTTCCCAACACACATACTGTACAGATAAATGTGTATATATGTTCCCAACACACATACTGTACATATAAATGTGTATATATGTTCCCAACACACATATAGTACATATAAATGTGTATATATGTTCCCAACACACATACTGTACATATAAATGTGTATATATGTTCCCAACACACATACTGTACATATAAATGTGTATATATGTTCCCAACACACATATAGTACATATAAATGTGTATATATGTTCCCAACACACATACTGTACATATAAATGTGTATATATGTTCCCAACACACATACTGTACAGATAAATGTGTATATATGTTCCCAACACACATACTGTACATATAAATGTGTATATATGTTCCCAACACACATACTGTACAGATAAATGTGTATATATGTTCCCAACACACATACTGTACATATAAATGTGTATATATGTTCCCAACACACATACTGTACATATAAATGTGTATATATGTTCCCAACACACATACTGTACAGATAAATGTGTATATATGTTCCCAACACACATACTGTACATATAAATGTGTATATATGTTCCTAACACACATACTGTACAGATAAATGTGTTTATATGTTTCTCTCAATGTGGCCCCTGAGTGTAACTATTTTGAGAGGTTGTTGCAAAGTAAGTGAGTACGTGTACCTGGTAGCAGTGAGTACGTGTACCTGGTAGCAGTGAGTACGTGTACCTGGTAGCAGTGAGTATGTGTACCTGGTAGCAGTGAGTATGTGTACCTGGTAGCAGTGAGTATGTGTACCTGGTAGCAGTGAGTACGTGTACCTGGTAGCAGTGAGTATGTGTACCTGGTAGCAGTGAGTACGTGTACCTGGTAGCAGTGAGTACGTGTACCTGGTAGCAGTGAGTATGTGTACCTGGTAGCAGTGAGTATGTGTACCTGGTAGCAGTGAGTACGTGTACCTGGTAGCAGTGAGTATGTGTACCTGGTAGCAGTGAGTACGTGTACCTGGTAGCAGTGAGTACGTGTACCTGGTAGCAGTGAGTACGTGTACCTGGTAGCAGTGAGTACGTGTACATGGTAGCAGTGAGTATGTGTACCTGGTAGCAGTGAGTACGTGTACCTGGTAGAAGTGAGTATGTGTACCTGGTAGCAGTGAGTACGTGTACCTGGTAGCAGTGAGTATGTGTACCTGGTAGCAGTGAGTACGTGTACCTGGTAGCAGTGAGTACGTGTACCTGGTAGCAGTGAGTATGTGTACCTGGTAGCAGTGAGTACGTGTACCTGGTAGCAGTGAGTATGTGTACCTGGTAGCAGTGAGTATGTGTACCTGGTAGCAGTGAGTACGTGTACCTGGTAGCAGTGAGTACGTGTACCTGGTAGCAGTGAGTACGTGTACCTGGTAGCAGTGAGTACGTGTACATGGTAGCAGTGAGTACGTGTACCTGGTAGCAGTGAGTACGTGTACCTGGTAGCAGTGAGTACGTGTACCTGGTAGCAGTGAGTACGTGTACCTGGTAGCAGTGAGTATGTGTACCTGGTAGCAGTGAGTACGTGTACCTGGTAGCAGTGAGTACGTGTACCTGGTAGCAGTGAGTACGTGTACCTGGTAGCAGTGAGTACGTGTACATGGTAGCAGTGAGTACGTGTACCTGGTAGCAGTGAGTACGTGTACATGGTAGCAGTGAGTACGTGTACCTGGTAGCAGTGAGTACGTGTACCTGGTAGCAGTGAGTACGTGTACCTGGTAGCAGTGAGTACGTGTACCTGGTAGCAGTGAGTATGTGTACCTGGTAGCAGTGAGTACGTGTACCTGGTAGCAGTGAGTATGTGTACCTGGTAGCAGTGAGTATGTGTACCTGGTAGCAGTGAGTATGTGTACCTGGTAGCAGTGAGTACGTGTACCTGGTAGCAGTGAGTATGTGTACATGGTAGCAGTGAGTACGTGTACCTGGTAGCAGTGAGTACGTGTACATGGTAGCAGTGAGTACGTGTACCTGGTAGCAGTGAGTATGTGTACCTGGTAGCAGTGAGTACGTGTACCTGGTAGCAGTGAGTACGTGTACCTGGTAGCAGTGAGTATGTGTACCTGGTAGCAGTGAGTATGTGTACCTGGTAGCAGTGAGTACGTGTACCTGGTAGCAGTGAGTATGTGTACCTGGTAGCAGTGAGTATGTGTACCTGGTAGCAGTGAGTACGTGTACATGGTAGCAGTGAGTACGTGTACCTGGTAGCAGTGAGTACGTGTACCTGGTAGCAGTGAGTACGTGTACCTGGTAGCAGTGAGTATGTGTACCTGGTAGCAGTGAGTATGTGTACCTGGTAGCAGTGAGTACGTGTACATGGTAGCAGTGAGTACGTGTACCTGGTAGCAGTGAGTACGTGTACCTGGTAGCAGTGAGTACGTGTACCTGGTAGCAGTGAGTACGTGTACCTGGTAGCAGTGAGTACGTGTACCTGGTAGCAGTGAGTATGTGTACCTGGTAGCAGTGAGTACGTGTACCTGGTAGCAGTGAGTATGTGTACCTGGTAGCAGTGAGTACGTGTACCTGGTAGCAGTGAGTATGTGTACCTGGTAGCAGTGAGTACGTGTACCTGGTAGCAGTGAGTACGTGTACCTGGTAGCAGTGAGTATGTGTACCTGGTAGCAGTGAGTACGTGTACCTGGTAGCAGTGAGTATGTGTACCTGGTAGCAGTGAGTACGTGTACCTGGTAGCAGTGAGTATGTGTACCTGGTAGCAGTGAGTACGTGTACCTGGTAGCAGTGAGTATGTGTACCTGGTAGCAGTGAGTACGTGTACCTGGTAGCAGTGAGTACGTGTACCTGGTAGCAGTGAGTATGTGTACCTGGTAGCAGTGAGTACGTGTACCTGGTAGCAGTGAGTATGTGTACCTGGTAGCAGTGAGTATGTGTACCTGGTAGCAGTGAGTACGTGTACCTGGTAGCAGTGAGTATGTGTACCTGGTAGCAGTGAGTACGTGTACCTGGTAGCAGTGAGTACGTGTACCTGGTAGCAGTGAGTATGTGTACCTGGTAGCAGTGAGTACGTGTACCTGGTAGCAGTGAGTACGTGTACCTGGTAGCAGTGAGTATGTGTACCTGGTAGCAGTGAGTATGTGTACCTGGTAGCAGTGAGTACGTGTACCTGGTAGCAGTGAGTATGTGTACCTGGTAGCAGCGCTCAGACAGCCAGGACACGACAACCTCCGTGTCCAGCTGATTGATGACCGTCAGGACAGCTTGGTCCATCTTTAGGCTCCTGTGTTGCTTGTAGGGAGACTCAGCAGCTGCAGAAACATCAAGTATCTTTTTACATCCTTCAAGTGCACACACACACACACACAAAGAGAAAGTAGAAGTTCTCTTTAGTCTTTGTAATGACCACACTCTCTGTAAACTGATGACATCATTGATTGACTATTTCCTTGTCCTCTTATAAAGCCAAACATACCTCAAAGAATTGAGTTCCTGGGTGGAATTGAAGAAGCATGAGGAATTTGAAAAGAATATATTGCAAATATTAGCACAGCGGCTTTAAAGGCCTACTGAAAGCCACTACTAGCAACCACACAGTCTGATAGTTTATATATCAATGATGAAATCTTAACATTGCAACACATGCCAATACGGCCGGGTTAACTTATAAAGTGACATTTAAATTTATGTCTTGTGTTTATTTACTGTTTTAGTCATTCCTAGCTGAATATCAGGTCCCACCCGCCTCTCACAGCATCTTCCCTATCTGAATCGCTTCCACTGCCCTCTAATCCTTCACTCTCACTTTCCTCATCCACAAATCTTTCATCCTCGCTCAAATTAATAGGGAAATCGTCGCTTTCTCGGTCCGAATCGCTCTCGCTGCTGCTGGCCATGATTGTAAACAATGTGCAGATGTGAGGAGCTCCACAACCTGTGACGTCACGCTACTTCCGGTACAGGCAAGGCTTTTTTATCAGCCACCAAAAGTTGCGAACTTTATCGTCGGTGTTCTCTACTAAATCCTTTCAGCAAAAATATGGCAATATCGCGAAATGATCAATTATGACACATAGAATGGATCTGCTATCCCCGTTTAAGTAAGAAAATCTCATTTCAGTAGGCTTTTAGTGGGACAAATATACAGTGGTCTACATACAAGAGTAACTCCGCTCTTTAAAAAAGGAAGCAAATTGGAACCTGGCAACTGCCGACCTGTTTCTATTCTCAGTTCCATTTCCAAAGTAATGGAGAAAATAGTTTATGAACAGGTCGATAGTTACCTTGCCACTAATAAACTCATGTACAAATTCCAATCCGGCTTCAGAACTAACCACTCCACTGACACATGCCTTCTCTATCTGACTTCAGAACTAACCACTCCACTGACACATGCCTTCTCTATCTGACTTCAGAACTAACCACTCCACTGACACATGCCTTCTCTATCTGACTTCAGAACTAACCACTCCACTGACACATGCCTTCTCTATCTGACTTCAGAACTAACCACTCCACTGACACATGCCTTCTCTATCTGACTTCAGAACTAACCACTCCACTGACACATGCCTTCTCTATGTGAGCGACCACATCAAACATGAGGTGGACGCGGGCAAATACTGCGGCATGGTCATGCTGGACCTTCAGAAGGCCTTTGACACCGTTAACCACGCTATACTGTTGGATAAGCTCAGAGCAATCGGATTTAACAAAACCTCATGGAGCTGGATGCAGTCTTACTTGGAGGGGAGGGAGCAGGTGGTAGAGGTGAACGGCACCGTGTCCCCCCCCCCTCTCAGTGAGCTGTGGAGTCCCCCAAGGCAGTATATTGGGACCTTTACTGTTCCTAATATACATAAACGACATGTCATCGGCATGCGACTGTGAATTGTTGTTGTTTGCGGATGACTCTGCCCTGCTGGTATCAGACAAGGACAAGTCACAGGTGGAGAAAATCCTCAGTGCTGAGCTCTGTAGAACTTGCACCTGGCTCGCTGACAACAAGCTATCCATACACTTGGGTAAAACTGAATCCATCCTGTTTGGGTCCCACATCAACCTTAAGAAAGTCAATGACTTCACCATAAAAGTGGGTGACATTGTTATCACCAGGAAAGATGAGGTCACCTACCTAGGTTCCATTCTAGAGGCTAACCTTTCCTGTGATAAAATGGCAACCAAGGTCATCAGAAAGGTTAACCAACGAACGAGATTTCTCTACAGAATCTCCTCTCTGGTCAACAAAAGCACCTTGAAGATTCTGGCGGGAACTCTCGTTCAACCCTTTTTCCATTACGCATACACCTCCTGGTACCCTAGCACCTCCAAAACCCTCAAATCTAAACTAGTCCAAACATCTCAGAACAAGCTAGTCAGGTTACTTCTAGACCTCCACCCCAGATCCCACCTCACTCCTACCCACTTCTCCAAAGTGGGCTGGCTCAAGGTGGAGGACAGAGTTAAACAACTTGCACTGAGCCTAGTCTATAAAATCCACTACACCTCCCTGATACCGAAGTACATGTCAAACTACTTCCTTAACGTAAATGACCGCCATAACCACAACACCAGGGGGAGCTCCACTAACCACGTTAAACCCAGATTCCGAACTAATAAAGGTCTTAACTCATTCTCTTTCTATGCCACATCAATGTGGAATGCACTCCCAACAGGTATAAAAGAAAGGGCATCTCTATCCTCCTTCAAAACCGCAATAAAAGTTCACCTCCAGGCAGCTACAACCCTAAACTAACACCCTCCCCGGATTGCTAATAATCAAATGTAAACAATCAAATGCAGATACTTTTTCTTATGCCTTCTGATATCTCTCTCTCTCTCTCTCTCTATGTCCACTACTTGCTGTCCATATCCTACCCCCCCACCCCCCTCCTCCACACCCCTGATTGTAAATAATGTAAATAATTCAATGTGATTATCTTGTGTGATGACTGTATTATGATGATAGTATATATGATAGTATATATCTGTATCATGAATCAATTTAAGTGGACCCCGACTTAAACAAGTTTAAAAACTTATTGGGGTGTTACCATTTAGTGGTCAATTGTACGGAATATGTACTTCACTGTGCAACCTACTAATAAAAGTCTCAATCAATCAATCAATACACTTGTAAAGAACATCATGTCATGGCTGTCTTCAGTTTACAATCATTTCTACAACTCTTATTTTTGTGTGATAGAGTGATTGGAGCACATACTTATTGATTGGAGCACATACTTATTGATTGGCGCACATACTTGTTGATTGGAGCACATACTTATTGATTGGAGCACATACTTATTGATTGGAGCACATACTTATTGATTGGAGCACATACTTATTGATTGGAGCACATACTTATTGATTGGCGCACATACTTGTTGATTGGAGCACATACTTATTGATTGGCGCACATACTTGTTGATTGGAGCACATACTTATTGATTGGAGCACATACTTATTGATTGGCGCACATACTTGTTGATTGGAGCACATATTGATTGGAGCACATACTTATTGATTGGAGCACATACTTGTTGATTGGAGCACATACTTATTGATTGGAGCACATACTTGTTGATTGGAGCACATACTTGTTGATTGGAGCACATACTTATTGATTGGAGCACATACTTATTGATTGGAGCACATACTTATTGATTGCCGCACATACTTGTTGATTGGAGCACATACTTATTGATTGGCGCACATACTTATTGATTGGAGCACATACTTATTGATTGGCGCACATACTTGTTGATTGGAGCACATACTTATTGATTGGAGCACATATTTATTGATTGGAGCGCATACTTATTGATTGGAGCACATACTTATTGATTGGAGCACATACTTATTGATTGGAGCACATACTTATTGATTGGAGCACATACTTATTGGTCACAAAAAACATTCATGAAGTTTGCTTCTTTTATGAAAAGTCTCAGTCATCTTTTAAATAAATGAAATATGCTCACTTTGCCCTTACAGTTAGTGTTTGGGAGTATATATATATATATATATATAAGCAGAGAGAATGTATATATTATACATATAGAAATGCAGTTAAGACATGTTAGCAGTTAGCTTCCAAGCTAAGTAGGTGAGTAACTTACGTCCCGCTGCCAAAGGAGCCACACACACGGCCATTAGAGCCAGATAAAAGAAGTGATGTTGCGCCATGTCTCTGTCATGTGTCGCACATGATTCTGTGTCACTCAAAGTCTGTGCGGGGATCTTCTCTTTCTTCTCATCTCAGTCACGGCTTGGCTTCTTTGCAGCGACGGCAAGCGAGAAGGGTCAAAGTACAACATGTCCCACCACCACGTAGTTTGCTGTTGTACTCATTATTGTGCTGTCTAGTCATTATTGTGCTGTCTACCCACCCGCTCACACACATTCAATATTTATCTTTGATTAAAATAATCAAAAGTAATATTATTACAAATATACGCGGAGACAAATGTGGCGCATGCGCGTTAACGTCAATGGCGGCCAGGTTGTCAAATCGAGTGTCGAGCAGTCGAGCGCGGCGCCTCCCTTCAGCATTAAAATGACGGATAAACAAAACGCCCAGAAAAGGTAATAGTCTGTCCCTGATGTTGTATTAAATGGTCGTAGAAAAGGTAATATTGTGTCCATGATGTTGTATCCAATGGTCGTAGCTAACATTGTTGTTGAAGTGTTGCTGGAATGTTAGAAGGCGACGTGAGCTAGCTAAGCTACTTTAGTCTCATTGTTGCCCATTTCTCTCCAATGTTCTGTTTTTATCTGGCCCTTTACATTATACATCATATCAACATTAACATTACATTATACATCACATTAACATTACATTATACATCACATTAACATTACATTATACATCACATTAACATCAAAATTACATTATACACCACATTAACATTAACTTGACATCATACACCCCATTAACATTAACATTACATTATACATCACATTAACATTAACATTACATTATACATCACATTAACATCAAAATTACATTATACACCACATTAACATTAACTTGACATCATACACCACATTAACATTAACTTGACATCATACACCACATTAACATTAACTTGACATCATACACCACATTAACATTAACTTGACATCATACACCACATTAACATTAACTTGACATACACCACATTAACATTAACTTGACATTATACACCACATTAACATTAACTTGACATCATACACCACATTAACTTGACATCATACACCACATTAACATTAACTTGACATCATACACCACATTAACATTAACTTGACATTATACACCACATTAACATTAACTTGACATTTTACACCACATTAACATTAACTTGACATTTTAACTTGACATCATACACCACATTAACATTAACTTGACATCATACACCACATTAACATTACCTTGACATCATACACCACATTAACATTAACTTTACATCATACACCACATTAACATTAACTTGACATCATACACCACATTAACATTAACATGACATCATACACCACATTAACATTAACTTGACATCATACACCACATTAACATTACCTTGACATCATACACCACATTAACTTGACATCATACACCACATTAACATTAACTTGACATTATACACCACATTAACATTAACTTGACATTTTACACCACATTAACATTAACTTGACATTTTAACTTGACATCATACACCACATTAACATTAACTTGACATCATACACCACATTAACATTACCTTGACATCATACACCACATTAACATTAACTTTACATCATACACCACATTAACATTAACTTGACATCATACACCACATTAACATTAACATGACATCATACACCACATTAACATTAACTTGACATCATACACCACATTAACATTAACATGACATCATACACCACATTAACATTAACTTGACATCATACACCACATTAACATTACCTTGACATCATACACCACATTAACATTAACTTGACATCATACACCACATTAACATTAACTTGACATTATACACCACATTAACATTAACTTGACATTTTACACCACATTAACATTAACTTGACATTTTAACTTGACATCATACACCACATTAACTTGACATCATACACCACATTAACATTAACTTTACATCATACACCACATTAACATTAACTTGACATCATACACCACATTAACATTACCTTGACATCATACACCACATTAACATTAACTTGACATCATACACCACATTAACATTAACTTGACATCATACACCACATTAACATTAACATGACATCATACACCACATTAACATTAACTTCAATCAATGTCAATCAATGTTTATTTATATAGCCCTAAATCACAAGTGTCTCAAAGGGCTGTACAAGCCACAACGACATCCTCGGTACAGAGCCCACATACGGGCAAGGAAAAACTCACCCCAGTGGGACGTCGGTGAATGACTATGAGAAACCTTGGAGAGGACCGCATATGTGGGTAACCCCCCCCCTCTAGGGGAGACCGAAAGCAACGGATGTCGAGTTGACATCATACACCACATTAACATTAACTTGACATCATACACCACATTAACATTACCTTGACATCATACACCACATTAACATTACCTTGACATCATACACCACATTAACATTAACTTGACATCATACACCACATTAACATTACCTTGACATCATACACCACATTAACATTACCTTGACATCATACACCACATTAACATTAACTTGACATCATACACCACATTAACATTAACTTGACATCATACACCACATTAACATTAACTTGACATCATACACCACATTAACATTAACTTGACATTATACACCACATTAACATTACCTTGACATCATACACCACATTAACATTAACTTGACATCATACACCACATTAACATTAACTTGACATCATACACCACATTAACATTACCTTGACATCATACACCACATTAACATTAACTTGACATCATACACCACATTAACATTACCTTGACATCATACACCACATTAACATTAACTTAACATCATACACCACATTAACATTAACTTGACATCATACACCACATTAACTTGACATCATACACCACATTAACATTAACTTGACATCATACACCACATTAACATTACCTTGACATCATACACCACATTAACATTAACTTGACATTATACACCACATTAACATTAACTTGACATCATACACCACATTAACATTACCTTGACATCATACACCACATTAACATTAACTTGACATCATACACCACATTAACATTACCTTGACATCATACACCACATTAACATTAACTTGACATCATACACCACATTAACATTAACTTGACATTATACACCACATTAACATTAACTTGACATCATACACCACATTAACATTAACTTGACATTATACACCACATTAACATTAAAGGCCTACTGAAAGCCACTACTAGCGACCACACAGTCTGATAGTTTATATATCAATGATGACATCTTAACATTGCAACACATGCCAATACGGCCGGGTTAGCTTACTAAAGTGCAATTTAAAATTTCGCGCAAAATATCCTGCTGAAAACGTCTCGGTATGATGACGTTTGCGCGTGACGTCACGGATTGTAGAGGACATTTTGGGACAGCATGGTGGCCAGCTATTAAGTCGTCTGTTTTCATCACAAAATTCCACAGTATTCTGGACATCTGTGTTGGTGAATCTTTTGCAATTTGTTTAATGAACAATGGAGACAGCAAAGAAGAAAGCTGTAGGTGGGAAGCGGTGTATTGCGGCAGGTGTTGTGCCGGATAACGCACCCCCGCCGTAGCATGCACCCCCTGACTGTTGTGCCGGATAACGCACCCCCGCCGTAGCATGCACCCCCTGACTGTTGTGCCGGATAACGCACCCCCGCCGTAGCATGCACCCCCTGACTGTTGTGCCGGATAACGCACCCCCGCCGTAGCATGCACCCCCTGACTGTTGTGCCGGATAACACAGCCGGTGTTTCATTGTTTACATTCCCGAAAGATGACAGTCAATCTTTACCATTGGCCTGTGGAGAACTGGGACAACAGAGACTCTTACCAGGAGGACTTTGAGTTGGATAGCAGACGCGCTACCGTGAGTACGCAGCTGCAGCTTCCAAACATTTGATCGCTTGCCCGTACATGCGTGCCGCTATGTGCATGTCACGTACATAACTTTGGGGAAATATATGTGCTGTATGAACTTTGGGGAGGTGAATGGTACTTTGGGCTGTGGGATTGAGTGTGTTGTGCGGGTGTTTGATTTGTATTGGCGGGTTATATGGACGGGAGGGGGGAGGTGTTTGTTATGTGGCATATTAAATATAAGCCTGGTTGTGTTGTGGCTAATAGAGTATATATATGTCTTGTGTTTATTTACTGTTGTAGTCATTCCCAGCTGAATATCAGGTCCCACCCGCCTCTCACAGCATCTTCCCTATCTGAATCGCTTCCACTGCCCTCTAATCCTTCACTCTCACTTTCCTCATCCACAAATCTTTCATCCTCGCTCAAATTAATGGGGAAATTGTCGCTTTCTCGGTCCGAATCGCTCTCGCTGCTGGTGGCCATGATTGTAAACAATGTGCAGATGTGAGGAGCTCCACAATCTGTGACGTCACGCTACTTCCACTACAGGCAAGGCTTTTTTATCAGCCACCAAAAGTTGCAAACTTTATCGTCGATGTTCTCTACTAAATCCTTTCAGCAAAAAATATGGCAATATCGCGAAATGATCAAGTATGACACATAGAATGGATCTGCTATCCCCGTTTCAATAAGAAAATCTCATTTCAGTAGGCCTTTAACTTTAACTTGACATTATACATCACATTAACATGACATCATACATCACATTAACATTAACTTTATATTATACATCATATTAACATTAACTTGACATACATCACATTAACTTGACATTATACATCACATTAACTTTATATTATACATCACATTAACATTAACTTGACATTATACACCACATGAAGTTGACATTATACACCACATGAAGTTGACATTATACACCACATTAAGTTGACATTATACACCACATGAAGTTGACATCATACATGTTATTTACATTAACATGGCATTATACACCACATGAAGTTGACATTATACACCACATGAAGTTGACATTATACACCACATGAAGTTGACATTATACAGCACATGAAGTTGACATTATACACCACATGAAGTTGACATTATACACCACATGAAGTTGACATTATACATGTTATTTACATTAACATGGCATTATACACCACATGAAGTTGAAATTATACATGTTATTTACATTAACATGGCATTATACACCACATGAAGTTGACATTATACACCACATGAAGTTGACATTATACACCACATGAAGTTGACATTATACACCACATGAAGTTGACATTATACATGTTATTTACATTAACATGGCATTATACACCACATGAAGTTGACATTATACACCACATGAAGTTGACATTATACATGTCATTTACATTAACATGGCATTATACACCACATGAAGTTGACATTATACACCACATGAAGTTGACATTATACACCACATGAAGTTGACATTATACACCACATGAAGTTGACATTATACACCACATGAAGTTGACATTATACACCACATGAAGTTGACATTATACATGTCATTTACATTAACATGAAGTTGACATTATACATGTCATTTACATTAACATGAAGTTGACATACATGTCATTTACATTAACATGGCATTATACACCACATGAAGTTGACATTATACATGTCATTTACATTAACATGGCATTATACACCACATGAAGTTGACATTATACACCACATGAAGTTGACATTATACATGTCATTTACATTAACATGACATTATACACCACATGAAGTTGACATTATACACCACATGAAGTTGACATTATACACCACATGAAGTTGACATTATACACCACATGAAGTTGACATTATACACCACATGAAGTTGACATTATACACCACATGAAGTTGACATTATACACCACATGAAGTTGACATTATACACCACATGAAGTTGACATTATACATGTTATTTACATTAACATGGCATTATACACCACATGAAGTTGACATTATACACCACATGAAGTTGACATTATACAGCACATGAAGTTGACATTATACACCACATGAAGTTGACATTATACATGTTATTTACATTAACATGGCATTATACACCACATGAAGTTGACATTATACACCACATGAAGTTGACATTATACAGCACATGAAGTTGACATTATACACCACATGAAGTTGACATTATACATGTCATTTACATTAACATGGCATTATACACCACATGAAGTTGACATTATACACCACATGAAGTTGACATTATACACCACATGAAGTTGACATTATACACCACATGAAGTTGACATTATACACCACATGAAGTTGACATTATACACCACATGAAGTTGACATTATACACCACATGAAGTTGACATTATACACCACATGAAGTTGACATTATACACCACATGAAGTTGACATTATACACCACATGAAGTTGACATTATACACCACATGAAGTTGACATTATACACCACATGAAGTTGACATTATACACCACATGAAGTTGACATTATACATGTCATTTACATTAACATGACATTATACACCACATGAAGTTGACATTATACATGTCATTTACATTAACATGACATTATACACCACATGAAGTTGACATTATACATGTCATTTACATTAACATGAAGTTGACATTATACATGTCATTTACATTAACATGAAGTTGACATACATGTCATTTACATTAACATGAAGTTGACATACATGTCATTTACATTAACATGGCATTATACACCACATGAAGTTGACATTATACATGTCATTTACATTAACATGGCATTATACACCACATGAAGTTGACATTATACATGTCATTTACATTAACATGGCATTATACACCACATGAAGTTGACATTATACACCACATGAAGTTGACATTATACATGTCATTTACATTAACATGTCATTTACATTATACATGTCATTTACATTAACATGGCATTATACATGACATTTACATTAACATGAAGTTGACATTATACATGTCATTTACATTAACATGACATTATACATGACATTAACAGACGGATGTCCTAATATTTTCAGTGTGAAAATAGCTGCAGGAGCAGTTGTGTGTGTGGAGAGTGAGATCAGAGGGGATGTGACCATAGGTGAGCGTGCTACATGATTATTACATTTACAGACACGTGTCTTTACACAACTGAAGTATTCTTCTGCTCACTCAGGTCCTAGGACGGTCGTGCATCCCAAAGCACGCATCATTGCAGAAGCAGGACCCATCGTTATTGGAGAAGGCAATTTAATAGAAGAACAAGCTGTCATCATCAACAGGTAGATGATGTCATTGAAGGATTATTTCAATGTAATAGTCAATAATAGTTATGTTATGTTATGTGAATGTTATGTTATGTGAATGTAATAGTTATGTTATGTGAATATAATAGTTATGTTATGTGAATGTAATAGTTATGTCATGTGAATGTTATGTTATGTGAATATAATAGTTATGTTATGTGAATATAATAGTTATGTTATGTGAATATAATAGTTATGTTATGTGAATGTAATAGTTATGTTATGTGAATGTAATAGTTATGTTATGTGAATGTAATAGTTATGTTATGTGAATGTAATAGTTATGTTATGTGAATATAATAGTCATGTTATGTGTATGTAACAGTCATGTTATGTGTATGTAACAGTCATGTTATGTGTATGTAACAGTCATGTTATGTGTATGTAACAGTTATGTTATGTGTATGTAACAGTCATGTTATGTGTATGTAACAGTTATGTTATGTGTATGTAACAGTCATGTTATGTGTATGTAACAGTCATGTTATGTGTATGTAACAGTCATGTTATGTGTATGTAACAGTCATGTTATGTGTATGTAACAGTCATGTTATGTGTATGTAACAGTTATGTTATATGTATGTAACAATCATGTTATGTGTATGTAACAGTCATGTTATGTGTATGTAACAGTCATGTTATGTGTATGTAACAGTCATGTTATGTGTATGTAACAGTCATGTTATGTGTATGTAACAGTCATGTTATGTGTATGTAACAGTTATGTTATGTGTATGTAACAGTCATGTTATGTGTATGTAACAGTCATGTTATGTGTATGTAACAGTTATGTTATGTGTATGTAACAGTCATGTTATGTGTATGTAACAGTCATGTTATGTGTATGTAACAGTTATGTTATGTGTATGTAACAATCATGTTATGTGTATGTAACAGTTATGTTATGTGTATGTAACAGTCATGTTATGTGTATGTAACAGTCATGTTATGTGTATGTAACAGTCATGTTATGTGTATGTAACAGTCATGTTATGTGTATGTAACAGTTATGTTATATGTATGTAACAATCATGTTATGTGTATGTAACAGTTATGTTATGTGTATGTAACAGTCATGTTATGTGTATGTAACAGTCATGTTATGTGTATGTAACAGTCATGTTATGTGTATGTAACAGTCATGTTATGTGTATGTAACAGTTATGTTATGTGTATGTAACAGTCATGTTATGTGTATGTAACAGTCATGTTATGTGTATGTAACAGTTATGTTATGTGTATGTAACAATCATGTTATGTGTATGTAACAGTTATGTTATGTGTATGTAACAGTCATGTTATGTGTATGTAACAGTCATGTTAGGTGTATGTAACAGTCATGTTATGTGTATGTAACAGTTATGTTATGTGTATGTAACAGTCATGTTATGTGTATGTAACAGTTATGTTATGTGTATGTAACAGTCATGTTATGTGTATGTAACAGTCATGTTATGTGTATGTAACAGTCATGTTATGTGTATGTAATAGTTATGTTATGTGTATGTAACAGTCATGTTATGTGTATGTAACAGTTATGTTATGTGTATGTAACAGTCATGTTATGTGTATGTAACAGTTATGTTATGTGTATGTAACAGTTATGTTATGTGTATGTAACAGTTATGTTATGTGTATGTAACAGTCATGTTATGTGTATGTAACAGTCATGTTATGTGTATGTAACAGTTATGTTATGTGTATGTAACAGTTATGTTATGTGTATGTAACAGTCATGTTATGTGTATGTAACAGTCATGTTATGTGTATGTAACAGTCATGTTATGTGTATGTAACAGTTATGTTATGTGTATGTAACAGTCATGTTATGTGTATGTAACAGTCATGTTATGTGTATGTAACAGTCATGTTATGTGTATGTAACAGTCATGTTATGTGTATGTAACAGTCATGTTATGTGTATGTAACAGTTATGTTATATGTATGTAACAATCATGTTATGTGTATGTAACAGTCATGTTATGTGTATGTAACAGTCATGTTATGTGTATGTAACAGTCATGTTATGTGTATGTAACAGTCATGTTATGTGTATGTAACAGTCATGTTATGTGTATGTAACAGTCATGTTATGTGTATGTAACAGTTATGTTATGTGTATGTAACAGTCATGTTATGTGTATGTAACAGTCATGTTATGTGTATGTAACAGTTATGTTATGTGTATGTAACAGTCATGTTATGTGTATGTAACAGTCATGTTATGTGTATGTAACAGTTATGTTATGTGTATGTAACAATCATGTTATGTGTATGTAACAGTTATGTTATGTGTATGTAACAGTCATGTTATGTGTATGTAACAGTCATGTTATGTGTATGTAACAGTCATGTTATGTGTATGTAACAGTCATGTTATGTGTATGTAACAGTCATGTTATGTGTATGTAACAGTTATGTTATATGTATGTAACAATCATGTTATGTGTATGTAACAGTTATGTTATGTGTATGTAACAGTCATGTTATGTGTATGTAACAGTCATGTTATGTGTATGTAACAGTCATGTTATGTGTATGTAACAGTCATGTTATGTGTATGTAACAGTTATGTTATGTGTATGTAACAGTCATGTTATGTGTATGTAACAGTCATGTTATGTGTATGTAACAGTTATGTTATGTGTATGTAACAATCATGTTATGTGTATGTAACAGTTATGTTATGTGTATGTAACAGTCATGTTATGTGTATGTAACAGTCATGTTAGGTGTATGTAACAGTCATGTTATGTGTATGTAACAGTTATGTTATGTGTATGTAACAGTCATGTTATGTGTATGTAACAGTTATGTTATGTGTATGTAACAGTCATGTTATGTGTATTGTAACAGTCATGTTATGTGTATGTAACAGTCATGTTATGTGTATGTAATAGTTATGTTATGTGTATGTAACAGTCATGTTATGTGTATGTAACAGTTATGTTATGTGTATGTAACAGTCATGTTATGTGTATGTAACAGTTATGTTATGTGTATGTAACAGTTATGTTATGTGTATGTAACAGTTATGTTATGTGTATGTAACAGTCATGTTATGTGTATGTAACAGTCATGTTATGTGTATGTAACAGTTATGTTATGTGTATGTAACAGTTATGTTATGTGTATGTAACAGTTACCCAGAGAACATCATGCCCGATGTTGAAATGGAGCCAAAGACCATGACCATCGGCATCAACAATGTTTTTGAAGTTGGTTGTAGTATCCTTTTCACTACTTCTACTTCTCAAACAGAGTATTGCACTGTTTTTTGATTCATTAATACCGTGGGTACTATACTAGTACCAGTATAGTGATACTAGTACCAGTATAGTGATACTATACTAGTACCAGTATAGTGGTACTATACTAGTACCAGTATAGTGATACTATACTAGTACCAGTATAGTGATACTATACTAGTACCAGTATAGTGATACTATACTAGTACCAGTATAGTGATACTATACTAGTACCAGTATAGTGTACAACTCTAGTCTTCTGTCTGTAAAGTTGTGCCTTAACTGCTGGCCCAGTGTCCCAAGCACTGAAGATTGGAGACAACAATGTCATCGAATCAAAAGGTGGGCTGACTAGCACAGATCCCTGGTACTTACTTAGTATCACACACATGGAGATCACTGGTACTTACTTAGTATCACAGACATGGAGATCACTGGTACTTACTTAGTATCACAGACATGGAGATCACTGGTACTTACTTAGTATCACAGACATGGAGATCACTGGTACTTACTTAGTATCACAGACATGGAGATCACTGGTACTTACTTAGTATCACAGACATGGAGATCACTGGTACTTACTTAGTATCACAGACATGGAGATCACTGGTACTTACTTAGTAACACAGACATGGAGATCACTGGTACTTACATAGTATCACAGACATGGAGATCGCTGGTACTTACTTAGTATCACAGACATGGAGATCACTGGTACTTACTTAGTATCACAGACATGGAGATCACTGGTACTTACTTAGTATCACAGACATGGAGATCACTGGTACTTACTTAGTAACACAGACATGGAGATCACTGGTACTTACATAGTATCACAGACATGGAGATCGCTGGTACTTACTTAGTATCACAGACATGGAGATCACTGGTACTTACATAGTATCACAGACATGGAGATCACTGGTACTTAGTAACACAGACATGGAGATCACTGGTACTTACTTAGCAACACAGACATGGAGATCACTGGTACTTAGTAACACAGACATGGAGATCACTGGTACTTACTTAGTATTTCCTGGTACTTGTGTCATGTCCCAGCTGACGTTGGAAGGAACGTCATCCTCACCAGCGGCTGCATCATCGGGGCCTTCTGCCAGGTGAACACCTGTGAGGTCATACCTGAGAACACGGTCATCTACGGTGCAGGGGTGTATGAGGCGGGTGCAGACGGAGAGACCACAGGTACGGTGGTGTGACAACATGGTCACAACATCAGTCTTCATGTTGTCCTCTCTTTCAGCACAAACTCTGCAGCTGGACTTCCTCATGAAGATTCTGCCCAACTACCATCACTTGAAGAAAACTGTTAAAAGTATTCATGCTGCCAACTAAAGTAGTCAACTTTCAATGCTGCAATAGTCAAGCTATATGATACTTGACTTCTTTGCTAATAATACTTGACTCTCAGCAGCAAGCCATGATCCTCACTAATGACCATTAAACATGCTTACTTTTGCACTCATGCTGTCATTCCTCATGTTCTTCTTTTTCAGGTCACAACCTCGCAGTAACCAAACTATTTACCTTTCTTCCAGCTCATTTGCTGGCTGTTCTACAAGAGCAGTGAACTTGTGTGAATGCTAAATAAAAAGAGAATGCAACAAATCCTTTTCAACTTATATTCAACTGAATAGACTGCAAAGACAACATATTTCATGTTCACTCTGACAAACTTTGTTCTTTTTGGCAAATAATCATGAACTTACAACTTAAAGGCCTACTGAAATGAATTTTTTTTATTTAAACGGGGATAGCAGATCTATTCTATGTGTCATACTTGATCATTTCGCGATATTGCCATATTTTTGCTGAAAGGATTTAGTATAGAACAACGACGATAAAGATTGCAACTTTTGGTATCTGATAAAAAAAAGGCTTGCCCCTACCGGAAGTAGCGTGACGTAGTCAGTTGAACATATACGCAAAGTTCCCTATTGTTTACAATGATGGCCGCATGAAGTGAGAGAGATTCGGACCGAGAAAGCGACAATTTCCCCATTAATTTGAGCGAGGATGAAAGATTTGTGGATGAGTAAAGTGCAAGTGAAGGACTAGTGGGGAGTTGAAGCTATTCAGATAGGGAAGATGCTGTGAGAGCCGGGGGTGACCTGATATTCAGCTGGGAATGACTACAACAGTAAATAAACACAAGACATATATATACTCTATTAGCCACAAGACAACCAGGCTTATATTTAATATGACACAAATTAATCCTGCATAAAAACACCTGCGTGTTTGTTATGCTAGCTCCTAGCTCCTCTGCTAGCTCCTAGCTCCATAGAACACGCCAATACAATTCAAACACCTGATCAACACACACAATCACTCAGCCCAAAAGACCGTTCACCTAACCCAAGGTTCATAAAGCTTATATATTTTTAAAAAGTTACGTACATACGCAAAAAAAAGCCAAAGCTGCATACTCACAGTAGCACGTCTGCGTCTTTGTCATCCAAATCAAAGTAATCCTGGTAAGAGTCTGTGTTGTCCCAGTTCTCTACAGGCGTCTGTGTATCCAAGTCAAATGTCCTCCTGGTTAGAGTCTCTGTTATCCGAGTTCTTCCATCTTGACTGCATCTTCCGGGAATGTAAACAAAGAAGCGCCGGCTGTGTACTGTTGTTGCTGACTACGTTCGAAAAATACGTCCATTTCGCACCGACAACTTTCTTCTTTGCTTGCTCAGCTTCTTTCTCCATAATGCAATGAACATGATTGCAACAGATTCACGAACACAGATGTCCAGAATACTGTGGAATTATGAAATGAAAACAGAGCTTTTTCGTATTGGCTTCAATGTGGAAGGCATACCCGTGTTCCCCGGGCTACGTCACGCGCATACGTCATCCTCAGAGGCGTTTCGAACCGGAAGTTTAGCGGCAAATTTAAAATGTCACTTTATAAGTTAACCCGGCCGTATTGGCATGTGTTATAATGTTAAGATTTCATCATTGATATATAAACTATCAGACTGCGTGGTCGCTAGTAGTGGCTTTCAGTAGGCCTTTAAAGGCCTACTGAAATGATTTTTATTTATTTAAAGGGGAATAGCAGATCCATTCTATGTGTCATACTTGATCATTTCGCGATATTGCCATATTTTTGCTGAAAGGATTTAGAAGAGAAAATCGACGATAAAGTTCGCAACTTTTGCTCGCTGATAAAAAAAAGCCTTGCCTGTAGCGGAAGTAGCGTGACGTCACAGGAGCTAGTATTCCTCACAATTCCCCGTTGTTTACAATGGAGCGAGAGAGATTCGGAGCGAGAAAGTGATGATTACCCCATTAATTTGAGCGAGGATGAAAGATTTGTGGATGAGGAACGTTACAGTGAAGGACTTGAGAGGCAGCGATGGACGTATCTTTTTTCGCTCTGAGCGTAACTTAGGTACAAGCTGGCTCATTGGATTCCACACTCTCTCCTTTTTTTATTGTGGATCACAGATTTGTATTTTAAACCACCTGGGATACTATATCCTCTTGAAAATGAGAGTCCAGAACGCCAAATGGACATTCAGTGCCTTTTATCTCCACGACAATACATCGGCGAAATGCTTTAGCTATGAGCTAACGTGATAGCATCTTGCTTTAACTGCATATAGAAACAAAAGAAATAAACCCCTGACTGGAAGTATAGATAGAAAATCAACAATACTATTAAAGCGTGGACATGTAAATACACGGTTAATGCTTTCCAGGCTGGCGAAGGTTAACAATGCTGTGCTAACGACGCCATTGAAGCTAACTTAGCAACGGGACCTCACAGAGCTATGCTAAAAACATTAGCTCTCCACCTACGCCAGCCAGCCCTCATCTGCTCATCAACACCCGTGCTCACCTGCGTTCCAGCGATCGGCAGAAGGACGAAGGACTTCACCCGATGCGTTTGGCGGCCCGGAGACGTAGGAAGTCAAGGTGAAGTCGGCGGCTAGCGCGGCTAGCGCTCCAACAAAGTCCTCCTGGTTGTGTTGCTGTAGTCCGCTGCTAATACACCGATCCCACCTACAACTGTCTTCTTTGCAGCCTTCATTGTTCATTAAACAAATTGCAAAAGATGTCCAGAATACTGTGGAATTATGAAATGAAAACAGAGCTTTTTGTATAGGATTCTACGGGTAGCATAACTTCCGTTACTCGGACTTCGTCACGCGCATACGTCATCATACCGCGACGTTTCAGCCGGATATTTCCCGGGAAGTTTTAAAAGTCACTTTATAAGTTAACCCGGCCGTATTGGCATGTGTTGCAATGTTAAGATTTCATCATTGATATATAAACTATCAGACTGCGTCGTCGGTAGTAGTGGCTTTCAGTAGGCCTTTAATGGCAGCAACACATTGCAAAAAAGGCATTTTTACCAGTGTGTTACATGGCCTTTCCTTTTAACAACACTCAGTAAAGGTTTGGGAACTGAGGAGACACATTTTTGAAGTGGAATTATTTCCCATTCTTGCTTGATGTACATCTTAAAGGCCTACTGAAAGCCACTACTAGCGACCACGCAGTCTGATAGTTTATATATCAATGATGAAATCTTAACATTGCAACACATGCCAATACGGCCGGGTTAACTTATAAAGTGACATTTTAAAATTCCCGCCACACTTCCGGTTGAAAAACTCCTTTGGATATGATTTATGCGCGTGACGTCACAAAATGCACGGAAGTGTTTGGGCCCTATTGGACACAATACACAGAGCTCTGTTTTCTTCGACAAAATTCCACAGTATTGTGGACATCTGTGTTGGTGAATCTTTTGCAATTTGTTTAATGAACAATGGAGGCTGCAAAGAAGAACGTTGTAGGTGGGATGGATCGGTGTCTTAGCGGCTAAGTACAATACTTACAGCAACACAACAAGGACTACTTACCCTGATAGCAGACGCCTAGCTGATGCTTGCCGCCAAACCCACGGATGAAGTCCTTCGTCGCGCCGTCGATCGCTGGAACGCAGGTGAGCACGGCTGTTGATGGGAAGATGAGGGCTGGCTGGCGTAGGTGGAGCGCTAATGTTTTTATCATAGCTCTGTGAGGTCCGGTTGCTAAGTTGCTAAATTAGCCTTAGCGTCGTTAGCAACAGCATTGTTAAGCCTTACCAGGCTGAGAATTTGTAACCGTGTAGTTACATGTCCATGGTTTAATAGTATTGTTGGTCTTCTGTCTATCCTTCCAGTCAGGGGTTTATTTATTTTGTTTCTATCTGCATTTGAGAACGATGCTAGCACGTTAGCTCAGTAGCTAAGTGTGTCACCGATGTATTGTCTTGGAGATAAGTCACTTTAAATGTCCATTTCGTGCGCTCGACTCTCATTTTCAAGAGGATATAGTATTCGAGGTGGTTTAAAATACAAATCTGTGATCCACAATAGAAAAAGGAGAGAGTGTGGAATCCAATGAGCCAGCTTGTACCTAAGTTACGGTCAGAGCGAAAAAAGATACGTCCATCACTGCCTCTCAAGTCCTTCACTCTAACGTTCCTCATCTACAAATCTTTCATCCTCGCTCAAATTAATGGGGTAATCGTCACTTTCTCGGTCCGAATCTCTCTCGCTCCATTGTAAACAACGGGGAATTGTGAGGAATACTAGCTCCTGTGACGTCACGCTACTTCCGCTACAGGCAAGGCTTTTTTTTATCAGCGAGCAAAAGTTGCCAACTTTATCGTCGATTTTCTCTACTAAATCCTTTCAGCAAAAATATGGCAATATCGCGAAATGATCAAGTATGACACATAGAATGGATCTGCTATTCCCGTTTAAATAAAAAAAAATCATTTCAGTAGACCTTTAAGTTGTTCAACAGTCTCCCTTCTCATATTTTAGCCTTCACACATTTTCAATGTCTGGACTACAGGCAGGCCAGTCTAGTACCCACACTCTTTTACTATGAAGCCACGTTGATGTAACACGTGGCTTGGCATTGTCTTGCTGAAATAAGCAGGGGTGTCCATGGTAACGTTGCTTGGATGGCAACATATGTTGCTCCAAAAGCTGTAAGTACCCTTCAGCATTAATGGTGCCTTCACAGATGTGTAAGTTACCCATGTCTTGGCCACTAATACACCCCCATACCATCACACATGCTGCCTTTTACACTTTCACCCTAGAACATGTCTTGACCACTAATACACCCCCATACCATCACACATGCTGCCTTTTACACTTTCACCCTAGAACAATCTGGATGGTTTTTTTTCCTCTTTGGTCCACAGATTCCAAAAACATTTTGAAATGTGGACTCGTCAGACCACAGAACACTTTTCCACTTTGTATCAGTCCATCTTAGATGAGCTTGGGCCCAGCCAAGTGTTCCCGGGTGTTGTTGATAAATGGGTTTGGCTTTGCATAGGAAAGTTTTAACTTGCACTTACAGATGTAGCGACCAACTGTAGTTACTGACAGTGGTTTTCTGAAGTGTTCCTGAGCCCATGTGGTGATATCCTTTACACACTGATGTGGCTTTTTGATGCAGTAGCGCCTGAGGGATCCAAGGTGTGTAATATCATGGCTTACATGCAGTGATTTCTCCACATTCTCTCAACCTTTTGATGATATTACGGACCATCTTTGCAGTCTATTCAATTGAATATAAGTTGAAAAGGATTTGTTGTATTCTCTTTTTATTTACCATTTACACGACGTGACAACTTCACTGCTTTTGGCTTTTCTATTTGTTCTTTGTTGTTGTCAAGCTGCCACACCTCTAAAGTGCTGTCTGCTGCATTGGAATATTTCAATTCTGCCAACGGTGGAGTGAAGAGAAGAGTGAGTTGAAGATATTTATTCAAATGTGCCACATCATGTCATCAGTGTGTGGAGAGTTCTGCGCGCACACACACACACACACACACACACACACACACACACACACACACACACACACACACACACACACACACACACACACACACACACACACACACACACACACACACACACACACACACACACACACACACCTTGGTGCTGAAGAAAAAGTAGGTAAAGTGTTGAGCTAGAAAGATGAGTGACAGCTCTTCCATCACGTGAGCAGGATGAGTGACAGCTCTTCCCTCACGTGCCAGCAAGTAGTAGTTGTTCACAGAACAGGAGAAGAATGTTCACTTCTTGGCAGGCACACCATCGGTGTAGTCCTCCAGGACCCCTGCCAGGTGGTTGTTGTGGGTCTTGAAGTGTCTCTTCCTCTGACCCGCTTGCTTCTTCCTCTTGTGCACTGGCAGCTGCAGACACACAAGTCAGAAGTCATGTAGTACTCCACGTGTCCATGTGACAAACACACTGACCACTTTCTTTGGTCCGGACTCCTGCATGGAGGAGATGCCTTGCTTCTTCAAGTACTCCTCAATCTTCTCCTCGTCTATGGAGTCCACAGGAACACTTCTCCACAACTTCTGGAATTCTACCATTGGACAGGAAGGCAGCAGAAGGTGTGACACCACAGCAGCATGTGGTCATGTTTCCAAAGTGGAATACATTCATTCTTCTCCTCAAAATTCTACACACAACACCCATCATGACAAAAACATGTTCCAGCTTTTTCAAATGTATTACAATGAAAAAGGAGCAGATGCCATGTAGATAAGTATTGACAGCCTCTGATCAATACTTAGTTGATGCACCTTTGGCAGCAATTACACCTCAAGTCTTTTTGAACACCATACCACAAACTTGGCACACCTATCTTTGGGCACTTTCTCTCATTCCTCTTTGCAGCACCTCTCAAGCTCCATCAGGTTGGATGAAGTGTGGTTTTCATCCAGGATGTCTCTGTACATTGCTGCACTCATCTTTCCCTCTATCCTGACTAGTATTCCAATCTCCCATCCCCACAACATGATGCTGCCACCACCATGCTTCACTGTAGGGATGTATTAGTGGCCTGCTTTCTTCCAGAGACTTCAATCTTTGTCTGATTTAGTTTCTCATGGTCTGAGAGTCTTTCAGGTGCGTTTTGGAAAACTTTCGACTAAGAAATGTCTTCCGTCTGGCCACTCTACCATCCAGGCCTGATTGTCTTTGGCCTTCTGGAAGGTTCTCCTGTCTCCACAGAGGAATGCTGTAGTTCTGACAGACTGACCATGGTCTTGGTCACCTCCCTGACTAGTGTCCTTCTGCCTGATCACTCAGCTCTTAGAAGACTCCTAGAGTTTGAACCTTCTTCCATTTACAGATGATGGAGACCACTGTGCTCATTGGGACCTTCAAGGCAGCAGATACTTTTCTGTGCCCCTCCCCAGATTTGTACCTGGAGATAATCCTGGACCTTTCCTTGGACTTTATTCTAGGTTTGTGCTCTGCATGCACTGTCAAGTGTGGAGCAGGTGTGTGCCTTTCCAAATCAGCAACTGAATTGACCACAGGTGTGAAGCTGTAGGAAGATCTGAAGGAGGATCAGAGACACAGGATGCACCTGAGATCTTCATGGCAAAGGCTGTGAATACTTATGGACATGCCAGTTCTTCATGTACAATACATTTGCAAAAAGCTCTAAAAAACGTTTTCTAATTGTCATTATGGGGAATTGTGTGTAGAATTTTGAGGACAATAATGAATGTATTCCATTGTGGAAAATGGCTGTAACATTTTAACACTTCAATGGCTGTAACATTCTAACACTTCAATGGCTGTAACATTATGTAACATTCTAACACTTCAATGGCTGTAACATTATGTAACATTCTAACACTTCAATGGCTGTAACATTATGTAACACTTCAATGGCTGTAACATTATGTAACATTCTAACACTTCAATGGCTGTAACATTATGTAACACTTCAATGGCTGTAACATTCTAACACTTCAATGGCTGTAACATTATGTAACATTCTAACACTTCAATGGCTGTAACATTATGTAACACTTCAATGGCTGTAACATTATGTAACATTCTAACACTTCAATGGCTGTAACATTATGTAACATTCTAACACTTCAATGGCTGTAACATTATGTAACACTTCAATGGCTGTAACATTATGTAACATTCTAACACTTCAATGGCTGTAACATTATGTAACACTTCAATGGCTGTAACATTCTAACACTTCAATGGCTGTAACATTATGTAACATTATAACACTTCAATGGCATGTAAACATTTCATTTCAGTAGGCCTTTAACTAATCATGATGTGATCAACTAATCATGGTGTGAGTGAGTACATCATGTCCATGTGAGAGTGGTCACCTTCATCCACCACAAAGTGAACTAAGGTGTGAGAGTGGTCACCTTCATCCACCACAAAGTGAACTAAGGTGTGAGAGTGGTCACCTTCATCCACCACAAAGTGAACTAAGGTGTGAGAGTGGTCACCTTCATCCACCACAAAGTGAACTAAGGTGTGAGAGTGGTCACCTTCATCCACCACAAAGTGAACTAAGGTGTGAGAGTGGTCACCTTCATCCACCACAAAGTGAACTAAGGTGTGAGAGTGGTCAACTTCATCCACCACAAAGTGAACTAAGGTGTGAGAGTGGTCACCTTCATCCACCACAAAGTGAACTAAGGTGTGAGAGTGGTCACCTTCATCCACCACAAAGTGAACTAAGGTGTGAGAGTGGTCACCTTCATTACCACAAAGTGAACTAAGGTGTGAGAGTGGTCACCTTCATCCACCACAAAGTGAACTAAGGTGTGAGAGTGGTCACCTTCATTACCACAAAGTGAACTAAGGTGTGAGAGTGGTCACCTTCATCCACCACAAAGTGAACTAAGGTGTGAGAGTGGTCACCTTCATCCACCACAAAGTGAACTAAGGTGTGAGAGTGGTCACCTTCATCCATCACAAAGTGAACTAAGGTGTGAGAGTGGTCACCTTCATCCACCACAAAGTGAACTAAGGTGTGAGAGTGGTCACCTTCATCCACCACAAAGTGAACTAAGGTGTGAGAGTGGTCACCTTCATCCACCACAAAGTGAACTAAGGTGTGAGAGTGGTCACCTTCATCCACCACAAAGTGAACTAAGGTGTGAGAGTGGTCACCTTCATCCACCACAAAGTGAACTAAGGTGTGAGAGTGGTCACCTTCATCCACCACAAAGTGAACTAAGGTGTGAGAGTGGTCACCTTCATCCACCACAAAGTGAACTAAGGTGTGAGAGTGGTCACCTTCATCCACCACAAAGTGAACTAAGGTGTGAGAGTGGTCACCTTCATCCACCACAAAGTGAACTAAGGTGTGAGAGTGGTCACCTTCATCCACCACAAAGTGAACTAAGGTGTGAGAGTGGTCACCTTCATCCATCACAAAGTGAACTAAGGTGTGAGAGTGGTCACCTTCATCCACCACAAAGTGAACTAAGGTGTGAGAGTGGTCACCTTCGTCCACCACAAAGTGAACTAAGGTGTGAGAGTGGTCACCTTCATCCACCACAAAGTGAACTAAGGTGTGAGAGTGGTCACCTTCATCCACCACAAAGTGAACTAAGGTGTGAGAGTGGTCACCTTCATCCACCACAAACTGGCAGTGTTTGTCATTGTAGAACAAGATCTTCTTCTTATCTGGTCTGGTCACGAAGGTGATCTGATCCCCCAAGACCTGAAACAGGTAAGAATGTTACAGTTGAGGAAGGCAAGGAGAATGTTACAGTTGAGGAAGGCAAGGAGAATGTTACAGTTGAGGAAGGCAAGGAGAATGTTACAGTTGAGGAAGGCAAGGAGAATGTTACAGTTGAGGAAGGCAAGGAGAATGTTACAGTTGAGGAAGGCAAGGAGAATGTTACAGTTGAGGAAGGCAAGGAGAATGTTACAGTTGAGGAAGGCAAGGAGAATGTTACAGTTGAGGAAGGCATGGATGTTTAGATGGAAGTGAACACCTTGATGGCTTTAGCAGAGTTGGGCAGGCCCTCCTCCACATCATCCAGCAGAACTCCTCCCAGGCCCAACTGGTCGTGTTTGTCCAGCAGCCTCAGTAAAGCCTTCTTGTCCTTCAGGTTGTACTTGGGCTTGAAGCCATAAGTGCCATCTCGGACATCGATCTTAGGGTTGTTGACCAGTGCCTGCAGTCCAGAGAGTGAAGAAGGTTAGTGTTAGAAGATCACAGCAGTACTGGTCCAGATAAACAACAAAAAGCACATTTTGGGACTATTTTCTTGTGGCAGGAGGAACCAGACTCTGGTCTTTAAATGGCTGAAAAAATGTCTTCTATCCAGGTCACAAACCTCAGTCATGAGCCACTGCTTCTGTTTCATGCCGATGTCAAGGAGTTTGGTCTCATCCAGAATTTCTTCTAGTGTCAGGAAGTGTGTGTCGCCATTTTGATGTCGCGTCTGGCAAAGAAGGATAAAACATGGAATTACTGCAATGATCACATGAGTGATGTTCTCTCTCCTCCATCTTGCAGTTGATCACCACTGTCCTTGCATGCTGATGGTAGACTGTGTTCATGACACTGTCCTTGGCCTGCTGACCATGTAGACATGCTGATGGCAGACTGTGTTCATGACACTGTCCTTAGCCTGCTGACCATGTAGACATGCTGATGGCAGACTGTGTTCATGACACTGTCCTTAGCCTGCTGACCATGTAGACATGCTGATGGCAGACTGTGTTCATGACACTGTCCTTGGCCTGCTGACCATGTAGACATGCTGATGGCAGACTGTGTTCATGACACTGTCCTTGGCCTGCTGACCATGTAGACATGCTGATGGCAGACTGTGTTCATGACACTGTCCTTGGCCTGCTGACCATGTAGACATGCTGATGGCAGACTGTGTTCATGACACTGTCCTTGGCCTGCTGACCATGTAGACATGCTGATGGCAGACTGTGTTCATGACACTGTCCTTGGCCTGCTGACCATGTAGACATGCTGATGGCAGACTGTGTTCATGACACTGTCCTTGGCCTGCTGACCATGTAGACATGCTGATGGCAGACTGTGTTCATGACACTGTCCTTGGCCTGCTGACCATGTAGACATGCTGATGGCAGACTGTGTTCATGACACTGTCCTTGGCCTGCTGACCATGTAGACATGCTGATGGCAGACAGTGTTCATGACACTGTCCTTGGCCTGCTGACCATGTAGACATGCTGATGGCAGACTGTGTTCATGACACTGTCCTTGGCCTGCTGACCATGTAGACATGCTGATGGCAGACTGTGTTCATGACACTGTCCTTGGCCTGCTGACCATGTAGACATGCTGATGGCAGACTGTGTTCATGACACTGTCCTTAGCCTGCTGACCATGTAGACATGCTGATGGCAGACTGTGTTCATGACACTGTCCTTGGCCTGCTGACCATGTAGACATGCTGATGGCAGACTGTGTTCATGACACTGTCCTTGGCCTGCTGACCATGTAGACATGCTGATGGCAGACTGTGTTCATGACACTGTCCTTAGCCTGCTGACCATGTAGACATGCTGATGGCAGACTGTGTTCATGACACTGTCCTTAGGCCTGCTGACCATGTAGACATGCTGATGGCAGACTGTGTTCATGACACTGTCCTTGGCCTGCTGACCATGTAGACATGCTGATGGCAGACTGTGTTCATGACACTGTCCTTGGCCTGCTGACCATGTAGACATGCTGATGGCAGACTGTGTTCATGACACTGTCCTTGGCCTGCTGACCATGTAGACATGCTGATGGCAGACTGTGTTCATGACACTGTCCTTGGCCTGCTGACCATGTAGACATGCTGATGGCAGACTGTGTTCATGACACTGTCCTTGGCCTGCTGACCATGTAGACATGCTGATGGCAGACTGTGTTCATGACACTGTCCTTGGCCTGCTGACCATGTAGACATGCTGATGGCAGACTGTGTTCATGACACTGTCCTTGGCCTGCTGACCATGTAGACATGCTGATGGCAGACTGTGTTCATGACACTGTCCTTGGCCTGCTGACCATGTAGACATGCTGATGGCAGACTGTGTTCATGACACTGTCCTTGGCCTGCTGACCATGTAGACATGCTGATGGCAGACTGTGTTCATGACACTGTCCTTAGCCTGCTGACCATGTAGACATGCTGATGGCAGACTGTGTTCATGACACTGTCCTTGGCCTGCTGACCATGTAGACATGCTGATGGCAGACTGTGTTCATGACACTGTCCTTGGCCTGCTGACCAAGTAGACATGCTGATGGCAGACTGTGTTCATGACACTGTCCTTGGCCTGCTGACCATGTAGACATGCTGATGGCAGACTGTGTTCATGACACTGTCCTTGGCCTGCTGACCATGTAGACATGCTGATGGCAGACTGTGTTCATGACACTGTCCTTGGCCTGCTGACCATGTAGACATGCTGATGGCAGACTGTGTTCATGACACTGTCCTTGGCCTGCTGACCATGTAGACATGCTGATGGCAGACTGTGTTCATGACACTGTCCTTGGCCTGCTGACCATGTAGACATGCTGATGGCAGACTGTGTTCATGACACTGTCCTTAGCCTGCTGACCATGTAGACATGCTGATGGCAGACTATGTTCATGACACTGTCCTTAGCCTGCTGACCATGTAGACATGCTGATGGCAGACTGTGTTCATGACACTGTCCTTGGCCTGCTGACCATGTAGACATGCTGATGGCAGACTGTGTTCATGACACTGTCCTTAGCCTGCTGACCATGTAGACATGCTGATGGCAGACTGTGTTCATGACACTGTCCTTAGCCTGCTGACCATGTAGACATGCTGATGGCAGACTGTGTTCATGACACTGTCCTTAGCCTGCTGACCATGTAGACATGCTGATGGCAGACTGTGTTCATGACACTGTCCTTAGCCTGCTGACCATGTAGACATGCTGATGGCAGACTGTGTTCATGACACTGTCCTTAGCCTGCTGACCATGTAGACATGCTGATGGCAGACTGTGTTCATGACACTGTCCTTGGCCTGCTGACCATGTAGACATGCTGATGGCAGACTGTGTTCATGACACTGTCCTTGGCCTGCTGACCATGTAGACATGCTGATGGCAGACTGTGTTCATGACACTGTCCTTAGCCTGCTGACCATGTAGACATGCTGATGGCAGACTGTGTTCATGACACTGTCCTTGGCCTGCTGACCATGTAGACATGCTGATGGCAGACTGTGTTCATGACACTGTCCTTGGCCTGCTGACCATGTAGACATGCTGATGGCAGACTGTGTTCATGACACTGTCCTTGGCCTGCTGACCATGTAGACATGCTGATGGCAGACTGTGTTCATGACACTGTCCTTGGCCTGCTGACCATGTAGACATGCTGATGGCAGACTGTGTTCATGACACTGTCCTTGGCCTGCTGACCATGTAGACATGCTGATGGCAGACTGTGTTCATGACACTGTCCTTGGCCTGCTGACCATGTAGACATGCTGATGGCAGACTGTGTTCATGACACTGTCCTTGGCCTGCTGACCATGTAGACATGCTGATGGCAGACTGTGTTCATGACACTGTCCTTGGCCTGCTGACCATGTAGACATGCTGATGGCAGACTGTGTTCATGACACTGTCCTTGGCCTGCTGACCATGTAGACATGCTGATGGCAGACTGTGTTCATGACACTGTCCTTGGCCTGCTGACCATGTAGACATGCTGATGGCAGACTGTGTTCATGACACTGTCCTTGGCCTGCTGACCATGTAGACATGCTGATGGCAGACTGTGTTCATGACACTGTCCTTGGCCTGCTGACCATGTAGACATGCTGATGGCAGACTGTGTTCATGACACTGTCCTTGGCCTGCTGACCATGTAGACATGCTGATGGCAGACTGTGTTCATGACACTGTCCTTGGCCTGCTGACCATGTAGACATGCTGATGGCAGACTGTGTTCATGACACTGTCCTTGGCCTGCTGACCATGTAGACATGCTGATGGCAGACTGTGTTCATGACACTGTCCTTAGCCTGCTGACCATGTAGACATGCTGATGGCAGACTGTGTTCATGACACTGTCCTTAGGCCTGCTGACCATGTAGACATGCTGATGGCAGACTGTGTTCATGACACTGTCCTTGGCCTGCTGACCATGTAGGACATGCTGATCGGCAGACTGTGTTCATGACACTGTCCTTGGCCTGCTGTAGGGCCCATGTAGACATGCTGATGGCAGACTGTGTTCATGACACTGTCCTTAGCCTGCTGACCATGTAGACATGCTGATGGGCAGGACTGTGGTCATGACACTGTCCT
>NC_084748.1:51646257-51696706 GCF_033978785.1 Entelurus aequoreus | reverse complement strand
ATAACAAAAAGACATCATACATGACCAACACATTTACAGGCTTGTCAGACAGGTCGGCCGGGCCTGCTGTTAAGGGCGGCTATAGCTGCAGGGAGAAGGCTTTTCCTGAGGCGGGCCCTCCGGAATTTGATGGTTCTGTTCTGTTAACAATAATAATAATAATAAATAGATTTTTTTTTTCCGTTTAGAATCTCATTGTGTAAATGATTGGACATTCACACATGAATAATAATAATAATAATAATAATAATAATAATAATGAGGTGGCGACTTGTCCAAGGTGTACCGCGCCTTCCGCCCGAATGCAGCTGAGATAGGCTCCAGCGCCCCCCGCGACCTGAAGGGAATAAGCAGTAGAAAATGGATGGATGGATAATAATAACAATAATAATGATACTAAGATTTGGATTTAGATTTATTGGTCCCCGTTGGGGAAATTCATTTTCACTGCCATACATTTAAACAATAGACATTACACATCACAAAACAAAAATAACAAAAAGACATCATACATGACCAACACATTTACAGGCTTGTCAGACAGGTCGGCCGGGCCTGCTGTTAAGGGCGGCTATAGCTGCAGGGAGAAGGCTTTTCCTGAGGCGGGCCCTCCGGAATTTGATGGTTCTGTTCTGTTAATAATAATAATAATAATAATAATAATAAATAGATTTTTTTTTCCCGTATAGAATCTCATTGTGTAAATGATTGGACATTCACACATGAATAATAATAATAATAATAATAATAATAATAATAATAATAATAATAATGAGGTGGTGACTTGTCCAAGGTGTACAGCGCCTTCCGCCCGAATGCAGCTGTGATAGGCTCCAGCGCCCCCCGCGACCCTGAAGGGAATAAGCAGTAGAAAATGGATGGATGGATAATAATAACAATAATAATGATAATAAGATTTGGATTTAGATTTATTGGTCCCCGCTGGGGAAATTCATTTTCACTGCCATACATTTAAACAACAGACATTACACAACACAAAACAAAAATAACAAAAAGACATCATACATGACCAACACATTTACAGGCTTGTCAGACAGGTCGGCCGGGCCTGCTGTTAAGGGCGGCTATAGCTGCAGGGATGAGGCTTTTCCTGAGGTGGGCCCTCCGGAATTTGATGGTTCTGTTCTGTTAATAATAATAATAATAATAATAATAATAATAATAAATAGATTTTTTTTTCCCCTATAGAATCTCATTGTGTAAATGATTGGACATTCACACATGAATAATAATAATAATAATAATAATAATAATAATAATAATAATAATAATAATAATAATGACGTGGCGACTTGTCCAAGGTGTACCGCGCCTTCCGCCCGAATGCAGCTGTGATAGGCTCCAGCACCCCCGCGACCCCGACCGGGACAAGCGGTAGAAAATGGATGGATGGATGGATGGATAGTAATAATAACAATAATAATAGTAAATAGATGATTTTTTGGGTGTAGAATCTTATATGTGAGAATGTTTGAACATTAACACATATATATTATTAATATTATTAATAATAATGATAATAATAAATATAACTGACCGAGCACAACTCAAAAGTAAAAGTGTGTGTATAAAACAATAATAATTGGAGTGTGTGTCCACTTGTTGTCGTGTAGTTGTGCAGTGTGTGTTGTTGCGTGTGAGTGTTGTCGTTTTGTTGTGTAGTGTGTGTTGTTGTGTAGTTGTGCAGTGTGTGCATGAACATCACATCTCCATCACTAATTGCTCAGCATGATGAAGGAGAGTTTGATACGTTCTTGTTATTTCCTGTTTTGTTACACACCATCTTCCATCATGTTACACCTTCTTTTATTAGGACTGACCAGTGTGTGTGTGTGTGTGTGTGTGTGTGTGTGTGTGTGTGTGTGTGTGTGTGTGTGTGTGTGTGCAGGCCATGGTGGAGACGGTGAACAATCTTCTGCAGCCACGAGCCCAGAGTGCGTGGAGAGAGTTGTCCATCAAGGAGCAGCTGCACTGGGCTACTCTGCTGCTGGACACTGTGGAGACTGGAGCCTTCATGCTGGCAGACAACCTGCTGAAGACCGACACTGTGCAGGAGACTGCAGACAACATCCGTAAGTCTAGTCCTCCTGGTCCACTACTTGACACTGTGCAGGAGACTGCAGACAACATCCGTAAGTCTAGTCCTCCTGGTCCACTACTTGACACTGTGCAGGAGACTGCAGACAACATCCGTAAGTCTAGTCCTCCTGGTCCACTACTTGACACTGTGCAGGAGACTGCAGACAACATACGTAAGTCTAGTCCTCCTGGTCCACTACTTGACACTGTGCAGGAGACTGCAGACAACATCCGTAAGTCTAGTCCTCCTGGTCCACTACTTGACACTGTGCAGGAGACTGCAGACAACATCCGTAAGTCTAGTCCTCCTGGTCCACTACTTGACACTGTGCAGGAGACTGCAGACAACATCCGTAAGTCTAGTCCTCCTGGTCCACTACTTGACACTGTGCAGGAGACTGCAGACAACATCCGTAAGTCTAGTCCTCCTGGTCCACTACTTGACACTGTGCAGGAGACTGCAGACAACATCCGTAAGTCTAGTCCTCCTGGTCCACTACTTGACACTGTGCAGGAGACTGCAGACAACATCCGTAAGTCTAGTCCTCCTGGTCCACTACTTGACACTGTGCAGGAGACTGCAGACAACATCCGTGAGTCTAGTCCTCCTGGTCCACTACTTGACACTGTGCAGGAGACTGCAGACAACATCCGTAAGTCTAGTCCTCCTGGTCCACTACTTGACACTGTGCAGGAGACTGCAGACAACATCCGTAAGTCTAGTCCTCCTGGTCCACTACTTGACACTGTGCAGGAGACTGCAGACAACATCCGTAAGTCTAGTCCTCCTGGTCCACTACTTGACACTGTGCAGGAGACTGCAGACAACATCCGTAAGTCTAGTCCTCCTGGTCCACTACTTGACACTGTGCAGGAGACTGCAGACAACATCCGTAAGTCTAGTCCTCCTGGTCCACTACTTGACACTGTGCAGGAGACTGCAGACAACATCCGTGAGTCTAGTCCTCCTGGTCCACTACTTGACACTGTGCAGGAGACTGCAGACAACATCCGTGAGTCTAGTCCTCCTGGTCCACTACTTGACACTGTGCAGGAGACTGCAGACAACATCCGTAAGTCTAGTCCTCCTGGTCCACTACTTGACACTGTGCAGGAGACTGCAGACAACATACGTAAGTCTAGTCCTCCTGGTCCACTACTTGACACTGTGCAGGAGACTGCAGACAACATACGTAAGTCTAGTCCTCCTGGTCCACTACTTGACACTGTGCAGGAGACTGCAGACAACATCCGTAAGTCTAGTCCTCCTGGTCCACTACTTGACACTGTGCAGGAGACTGCAGACAACATCCGTAAGTCTAGTCCTCCTGGTCCACTACTTGACACTGTGCAGGAGACTGCAGACAACATCCGTAAGTCTAGTCCTCCTGGTCCACTACTTGACACTGTGCAGGAGACTGCAGACAACATCCGTAAGTCTAGTCCTCCTGGTCCACTACTTGACACTGTGCAGGAGACTGCAGACAACATCCGTAAGTCTAGTCCTCCTGGTCCACTACTTGACACTGTGCAGGAGACTGCAGACAACATCCGTAAGTCTAGTCCTCCTGGTCCACTACTTGACACTGTGCAGGAGACTGCAGACAACATCCGTAAGTCTAGTCCTCCTGGTCCACTACTTGACACTGTGCAGGAGACTGCAGACAACATCCGTAAGTCTAGTCCTCCTGGTCCACTACTTGACACTGTGCAGGAGACTGCAGACAACATACGTAAGTCTAGTCCTCCTGGTCCACTACTTGACACTGTGCAGGAGACTGCAGACAACATCCGTAAGTCTAGTCCTCCTGGTCCACTACTTGACACTGTGCAGGAGACTGCAGACAACATCCGTAAGTCTAGTCCTCCTGGTCCACTACTTGACACTGTGCAGGAGACTGCAGACAACATCCGTAAGTCTAGTCCTCCTGGTCCACTACTTGACACTGTGCAGGAGACTGCAGACAACATCCGTAAGTCTAGTCCTCCTGGTCCACTACTTGACACTGTGCAGGAGACTGCAGACAACATCCGTAAGTCTAGTCCTCCTGGTCCACTACTTGACACTGTGCAGGAGACTGCAGACAACATCCGTAAGTCTAGTCCTCCTGGTCCACTACTTGACACTGTGCAGGAGACTGCAGACAACATCCGTGAGTCTAGTCCTCCTGGTCCACTACTTGACACTGTGCAGGAGACTGCAGACAACATCCGTAAGTCTAGTCCTCCTGGTCCACTACTTGACACTGTGCAGGAGACTGCAGACAACATCCGTAAGTCTAGTCCTCCTGGTCCACTACTTGACACTGTGCAGGAGACTGCAGACAACATCCGTAAGTCTAGTCCTCCTGGTCCACTACTTGACACTGTGCAGGAGACTGCAGACAACATCCGTAAGTCTAGTCCTCCTGGTCCACTACTTGACACTGTGCAGGAGACTGCAGACAACATCCGTAAGTCTAGTCCTCCTGGTCCACTACTTGACACTGTGCAGGAGACTGCAGACAACATCCGTGAGTCTAGTCCTCCTGGTCCACTACTTGACACTGTGCAGGAGACTGCAGACAACATCCGTGAGTCTAGTCCTCCTGGTCCACTACTTGACACTGTGCAGGAGACTGCAGACAACATCCGTAAGTCTAGTCCTCCTGGTCCACTACTTGACACTGTGCAGGAGACTGCAGACAACATACGTAAGTCTAGTCCTCCTGGTCCACTACTTGACACTGTGCAGGAGACTGCAGACAACATACGTAAGTCTAGTCCTCCTGGTCCACTACTTGACACTGTGCAGGAGACTGCAGACAACATCCGTAAGTCTAGTCCTCCTGGTCCACTACTTGACACTGTGCAGGAGACTGCAGACAACATCCGTAAGTCTAGTCCTCCTGGTCCACTACTTGACACTGTGCAGGAGACTGCAGACAACATCCGTAAGTCTAGTCCTCCTGGTCCACTACTTGACACTGTGCAGGAGACTGCAGACAACATCCGTAAGTCTAGTCCTCCTGGTCCACTACTTGACACTGTGCAGGAGACTGCAGACAACATCCGTAAGTCTAGTCCTCCTGGTCCACTACTTGACACTGTGCAGGAGACTGCAGACAACATCCGTGAGTCTAGTCCTCCTGGTCCACTACTTGACACTGTGCAGGAGACTGCAGACAACATCCGTAAGTCTAGTCCTCCTGGTCCACTACTTGACACTGTGCAGGAGACTGCAGACAACATCCGTAAGTCTAGTCCTCCTGGTCCACTACTTGACACTGTGCAGGAGACTGCAGACAACATCCGTAAGTCTAGTCCTCCTGGTCCACTACTTGACACTGTGCAGGAGACTGCAGACAACATCCGTAAGTCTAGTCCTCCTGGTCCACTACTTGACACTGTGCAGGAGACTGCAGACAACATCCGTAAGTCTAGTCCTCCTGGTCCACTACTTGACACTGTGCAGGAGACTGCAGACAACATCCGTAAGTCTAGTCCTCCTGGTCCACTACTTGACACTGTGCAGGAGACTGCAGACAACATCCGTGAGTCTAGTCCTCCTGGTCCACTACTTGACACTGTGCAGGAGACTGCAGACAACATCCGTAAGTCTAGTCCTCCTGGTCCACTACTTGACACTGTGCAGGAGACTGCAGACAACATACGTAAGTCTAGTCCTCCTGGTCCACTACTTGACACTGTGCAGGAGACTGCAGACAACATCCGTAAGTCTAGTCCTCCTGGTCCACTACTTGACACTGTGCAGGAGACTGCAGACAACATCCGTAAGTCTAGTCCTCCTGGTCCACTACTTGACACTGTGCAGGAGACTGCAGACAACATCCGTAAGTCTAGTCCTCCTGGTCCACTACTTGACACTGTGCAGGAGACTGCAGACAACATCCGTAAGTCTAGTCCTCCTGGTCCACTACTTGACACTGTGCAGGAGACTGCAGACAACATCCGTAAGTCTAGTCCTCCTGGTCCACTACTTGACACTGTGCAGGAGACTGCAGACAACAGACGTGAGTCTAGTCCTCCTGGTCCACTACTTGACACTGTGCAGGAGACTGCAGACAACATCCGTAAGTCTAGTCCTCCTGGTCCACTACTTGACACTGTGCAGGAGACTGCAGACAACAGACGTGAGTCTAGTCCTCCTGGTCCACTACTTGACACTGTGCAGGAGACTGCAGACAACATCCGTAAGTCTAGTCCTCCTGGTCCACTACTTGACACTGTGCAGGAGACTGCAGACAACATCCGTAAGTCTAGTCCTCCTGGTCCACTACTTGACACTGTGCAGGAGACTGCAGACAACATCCGTAAGTCTAGTCCTCCTGGTCCACTACTTGACACTGTGCAGGAGACTGCAGACAACATCCGTAAGTCTAGTCCTCCTGGTCCACTACTTGACACTGTGCAGGAGACTGCAGACAACAGACGTGAGTCTAGTCCTCCTGGTCCACTACTTGACACTGTGCAGGAGACTGCAGACAACATCCGTAAGTCTAGTCCTCCTGGTCCACTACTTGACACTGTGCAGGAGACTGCAGACAACAGACGTGAGTCTAGTCCTCCTGGTCCACTACTTGACACTGTGCAGGAGACTGCAGACAACAGACGTGAGTCTAGTCCTCCTGGTCCACTACTTGACACTGTGCAGGAGACTGCAGACAACATCCGTAAGTCTAGTCCTCCTGGTCCACTACTTGACACTGTGCAGGAGACTGCAGACAACAGACGTGAGTCTAGTCCTCCTGGTCCACTACTTGACACTGTGCAGGAGACTGCAGACAACATCTGTAAGTCTAGTCCTCCTGGTCCACTACTTGACACTGTGCAGGAGACTGCAGACAACATCCGTAAGTCTAGTCCTCCTGGTCCACTACTTGACACTGTGCAGGAGACTGCAGACAACAGACGTGAGTCTAGTCCTCCTGGTCCACTACTTGACACTGTGCAGGAGACTGCAGACAACATCCGTAAGTCTAGTCCTCCTGGTCCACTACTTGACACTGTGCAGGAGACTGCAGACAACATCCGTAAGTCTAGTCCTCCTGGTCCACTACTTGACACTGTGCAGGAGACTGCAGACAACAGACGTGAGTCTAGTCCTCCTGGTCCACTACTTGACACTGTGCAGGAGACTGCAGACAACAGACGTGAGTCTAGTCCTCCTGGTCCACTACTTGACACTGTGCAGGAGACTGCAGACAACATCCGTAAGTCTAGTCCTCCTGGTCCACTACTTGACACTGTGCAGGAGACTGCAGACAACAGACGTGAGTCTAGTCCTCCTGGTCCACTACTTGACACTGTGCAGGAGACTGCAGACAACATCTGTAAGTCTAGTCCTCCTGGTCCACTACTTGACACTGTGCAGGAGACTGCAGACAACATCCGTAAGTCTAGTCCTCCTGGTCCACTACTTGACACTGTGCAGGAGACTGCAGACAACATCCGTAAGTCTAGTCCTCCTGGTCCACTACTTGACACTGTGCAGGAGACTGCAGACAACAGACGTGAGTCTAGTCCTCCTGGTCCACTACTTGACACTGTGCAGGAGACTGCAGACAACATCTGTAAGTCTAGTCCTCCTGGTCCACTACTTGACACTGTGCAGGAGACTGCAGACAACATCCGTAAGTCTAGTCCTCCTGGTCCACTACTTGACACTGTGCAGGAGACTGCAGACAACATCCGTAAGTCTAGTCCTCCTGGTCCACTACTTGACACTGTGCAGGAGACTGCAGACAACAGACGTGAGTCTAGTCCTCCTGGTCCACTACTTGACACTGTGCAGGAGACTGCAGACAACATCCGTAAGTCTAGTCCTCCTGGTCCACTACTTGACACTGTGCAGGAGACTGCAGACAACAGACGTGAGTCTAGTCCTCCTGGTCCACTACTTGACACTGTGCAGGAGACTGCAGACAACAGACGTGAGTCTAGTCCTCCTGGTCCACTACTTGACACTGTGCAGGAGACTGCAGACAACATCCGTAAGTCTAGTCCTCCTGGTCCACTACTTGACACTGTGCAGGAGACTGCAGACAACAGACGTGAGTCTAGTCCTCCTGGTCCACTACTTGACACTGTGCAGGAGACTGCAGACAACATCTGTAAGTCTAGTCCTCCTGGTCCACTACTTGACACTGTGCAGGAGACTGCAGACAACATCCGTAAGTCTAGTCCTCCTGGTCCACTACTTGACACTGTGCAGGAGACTGCAGACAACAGACGTGAGTCTAGTCCTCCTGGTCCACTACTTGACACTGTGCAGGAGACTGCAGACAACATCCGTAAGTCTAGTCCTCCTGGTCCACTACTTGACACTGTGCAGGAGACTGCAGACAACATCCGTAAGTCTAGTCCTCCTGGTCCACTACTTGACACTGTGCAGGAGACTGCAGACAACAGACGTGAGTCTAGTCCTCCTGGTCCACTACTTGACACTGTGCAGGAGACTGCAGACAACAGACGTGAGTCTAGTCCTCCTGGTCCACTACTTGACACTGTGCAGGAGACTGCAGACAACATCCGTAAGTCTAGTCCTCCTGGTCCACTACTTGACACTGTGCAGGAGACTGCAGACAACAGACGTGAGTCTAGTCCTCCTGGTCCACTACTTGACACTGTGCAGGAGACTGCAGACAACATCTGTAAGTCTAGTCCTCCTGGTCCACTACTTGACACTGTGCAGGAGACTGCAGACAACATCCGTAAGTCTAGTCCTCCTGGTCCACTACTTGACACTGTGCAGGAGACTGCAGACAACATCCGTAAGTCTAGTCCTCCTGGTCCACTACTTGACACTGTGCAGGAGACTGCAGACAACAGACGTGAGTCTAGTCCTCCTGGTCCACTACTTGACACTGTGCAGGAGACTGCAGACAACATCTGTAAGTCTAGTCCTCCTGGTCCACTACTTGACACTGTGCAGGAGACTGCAGACAACATCCGTAAGTCTAGTCCTCCTGGTCCACTACTTGACACTGTGCAGGAGACTGCAGACAACATCCGTAAGTCTAGTCCTCCTGGTCCACTACTTGACACTGTGCAGGAGACTGCAGACAACAGACGTGAGTCTAGTCCTCCTGGTCCACTACTTGACACTGTGCAGGAGACTGCAGACAACATCCGTAAGTCTAGTCCTCCTGGTCCACTACTTGACACTGTGCAGGAGACTGCAGACAACAGACGTGAGTCTAGTCCTCCTGGTCCACTACTTGACACTGTGCAGGAGACTGCAGACAACAGACGTGAGTCTAGTCCTCCTGGTCCACTACTTGACACTGTGCAGGAGACTGCAGACAACATCCGTAAGTCTAGTCCTCCTGGTCCACTACTTGACACTGTGCAGGAGACTGCAGACAACAGACGTGAGTCTAGTCCTCCTGGTCCACTACTTGACACTGTGCAGGAGACTGCAGACAACATCTGTAAGTCTAGTCCTCCTGGTCCACTACTTGACACTGTGCAGGAGACTGCAGACAACATCCGTAAGTCTAGTCCTCCTGGTCCACTACTTGACACTGTGCAGGAGACTGCAGACAACAGACGTGAGTCTAGTCCTCCTGGTCCACTACTTGACACTGTGCAGGAGACTGCAGACAACATCCGTAAGTCTAGTCCTCCTGGTCCACTACTTGACACTGTGCAGGAGACTGCAGACAACATCCGTAAGTCTAGTCCTCCTGGTCCACTACTTGACACTGTGCAGGAGACTGCAGACAACAGACGTGAGTCTAGTCCTCCTGGTCCACTACTTGACACTGTGCAGGAGACTGCAGACAACAGACGTGAGTCTAGTCCTCCTGGTCCACTACTTGACACTGTGCAGGAGACTGCAGACAACATCCGTAAGTCTAGTCCTCCTGGTCCACTACTTGACACTGTGCAGGAGACTGCAGACAACAGACGTGAGTCTAGTCCTCCTGGTCCACTACTTGACACTGTGCAGGAGACTGCAGACAACATCCGTAAGTCTAGTCCTCCTGGTCCACTACTTGACACTGTGCAGGAGACTGCAGACAACATCCGTAAGTCTAGTCCTCCTGGTCCACTACTTGACACTGTGCAGGAGACTGCAGACAACATCCGTAAGTCTAGTCCTCCTGGTCCACTACTTGACACTGTGCAGGAGACTGCAGACAACATCCGTAAGTCTAGTCCTCCTGGTCCACTACTTGACACTGTGCAGGAGACTGCAGACAACATCCGTAAGTCTAGTTCTCCTGGTCCACTACTTGACACTGTGCAGGAGACTGCAGACAACATCCGTAAGTCTAGTCCTCCTGGTCCACTACTTGACACTGTGCAGGAGACTGCAGACAACATCCGTAAGTCTAGTCCTCCTGGTCCACTACTTGACACTGTGCAGGAGACTGCAGACAACATCCGTGAGTCTAGTCCTCCTGGTCCACTACTTGACACTGTGCAGGAGACTGCAGACCACATCCGTGATTCTGGTCCACTACTTGACACTGTGTGGGGAGGAACCTTCACAGCACGACATCATACACTTCACACGCTCATTTATTTACAGCTCGCTCTTTGTATTGTTTCCATGACAACCTGTCCCTAGTTACCACTGATGAGGCACTTTTGACTCTAGAAAGTAGTTTAATCGTTCTCAACTATTTAGTCAAACACTGCATTCATTTGTAACTGACCTCACTCTGTGTCATCCATCCATCATCCAACCATCCATCCAACATCTATATTAACCATCCATCCATCCACCCATCCATTGGCCCAAAACAAGATGTTGTTAGAATGAAAGTCACTAGAGTTGATGTCCAATCCAATTGAAGTCTCCAGGTATTACTGCAGTACTACTTCAACTTATGAATATTTCAACTTGCAGCTTCTCTCAGCTTTGAGTTCAGCTTCAAACGGCGGTCGTAGTTGAAGTCAGGAGCACGGTCACATGGGTGGAAGTAGTCTTTGTCGCAGTAAATAGTTAACACATGGTTACAATTGAAGTCAGGAGCATGGTCACGTGGGTGGAAGTAGTCTTTGTCACAGTAAATAGTTAATACATGGTTACACTTGAAATCAGGAGCACGGTCACGTGGGTGGAAGTAGTCTTTGTCACAGTAAATAGTTAATACATGGTTACACTTGAAGTCAGGAGCACGGTCACGTGGGTGGAAGTAGTCTTTGTCGCAGTAAATAGTTAATACATGGTTACACTTGAAGTCAGGAGCACGGTCACGTGGGTGGAAGTAGTCTTTGTCGCAGTAAATAGTTAATACATGGTTACACTTGAAGTCAGGAGCACGGTCACGTGGGTGGAAGTAGTCTTTGTCGCAGTAAATAGTTAATACATGGTTACACTTGAAGTCAGGAGCACGGTCACTTGGGTGGAAGTAGTCTTTGTCACAGTAAATAGTTAATACATGGTTACACTTGAAGTCAGGAGCACGGTCACGTGGGTGGAAGTAGTCTTTGTCACAGTAAATAGGTAATACATGGTTACACTTGAAGTCAGGAGCACGGTCACGTGGGTGGAAGTAGTCTTTGTCACAGTAAATAGGTAATACATGGTTACACTTGAAGTCAGGAGCACGGTCACGTGGGTGGAAGTAGTCTTTGTCACAGTAAATAGGTAATACATGGTTACACTTGAAGTCAGGAGCACGGTCACGTGGGTGGAAGTAGTCTTTGTCACAGTAAATAGGTAATACATGGTTACACTTGAAGTCAGGAGCACGGTCACGTGGGTGGAAGTAGTCTTTGTCACAGTAAATAGGTAATACATGGTTACACTTGAAGTCAGGAGCACGGTCACGTGGGTGGAAGTAGTCTTTGTCACAGTAAATAGTTAATACATGGTTACACTTGAAGTCAGGAGCACGGTCACGTGGGTGGAAGTAGTCTTTGTCACAGTAAATAGTTAATACATGGTTACACTTGATGTCAGGAGCACGGTCACGTGGGTGGAAGTAGTCTTTGTCACAGTAAATAGTTAATACATGGTTACACTTGAAGTCAGGAGCACGGTCACGTGGGTGGAAGTAGTCTTTGTCGCAGTAAATAGTTAATACATGCTTACACTTGAAGTCAGGAGCACGGTCACGTGGGTGGAAGTAGTCTTTGTCGCAGTAAATAGTTAATACATGGTTACACTTGAAGTCAGGAGCACGGTCACGTGGGTGGAAGTAGTCTTTGTCACAGTAAATAGTTAATACATGGTTACACTTGAAGTCAGGAGCACGGTCACGTGGGTGGAAGTAGTCTTTGTCGCAGTAAATAGTTAATACATGCTTACACTTGAAGTCAGGAGCACGGTCACGTGGGTGGAAGTAGTCTTTGTCGCAGTAAATAGTTAATACATGGTTACACTTGAAGTCAGGAGCACGGTCACGTGGGTGGAAGTAGTCTTTGTCACAGTAAATAGTTAATACATGGTTACACTTGAAGTCAGGAGCACGGTCACGTGGGTGGAAGTAGTCTTTGTCGCAGTAAATAGTTAATACATGGTTACACTTGAAGTCAGGAGCACGGTCACGTGGGTGGAAGTAGTCTTTGTCGCAGTAAATAGTTAATACATGGTTACACTTGAAGTCAGGAGCACGGTCACATGGGTGGAGGTAGTCTTTGTCGCAGTAAATAGTTAATACATGGTTACACTTGAAGTCAGGAGCACGGTCACATGGGTGGAAGTAGTCTTTGTCGCAGTAAATAGTTAACACATGGTTACACTTGAAGTCAGGAGCACGGTCACGTGGGTGGAAGTAGTCTTTGTCGCAGTAAATAGTTAATACATGCTTACACTTGAAGTCAGGAGCACGGTCACGTGGGTGGAAGTAGTCTTTGTCGCAGTAAATAGTTAATACATGGTTACACTTGAAGTAAGGAGCACGGTCACGTGGGTGGAAGTAGTCTTTGTCGCAGTAAATAGTTAATACATGGTTACACTTGAAGTCAGGAGCACGGTCACGTGGGTGGAAGTAGTCTTTGTCACAGTAAATAGTTAATACATGGTTACACTTGAAGTCAGGAGCACGGTCACGTGGGTGGAAGTAGTCTTTGTCACAGTAAATAGTTAATACATGGTTACACTTGAAGTCAGGAGCACGGTCACGTGGGTGGAAGTAGTCTTTGTTGCAGTAAATAGTTAATACATGCTTACACTTGATGTCAGGAGCACGGTCACATGGGTGGAAGTAGTCAGTAAATAGGTAATACATGGTTACACTTGAAGTCAATACATGGTTACACTCTGCTGGTCCTGCTTCGACTACACCAGAAAGTTGTGAGTGGATGGTTAATGTTGGAGTGCTGCTCAGAGACAAATGACAAATAAGGAAGCAACACCACACAAAAGTCTGAAACACGACAATATTTCTCCCTGAAAGTGTAATAAGAGTTAGTGTCAGTTTGAAATAAACACGACATCACTTCTTCAACATTCCAATAATCCACAGGCTGATATTAATCCACTCCAAAAAGTGAAGAATGGAATTGATGTAATCATCTGTGAAGTTGCAAGATAACACGTGTGATGTCACGCCATAGCACCAACTTTGTGTGGCACCTCGCTTATGTGCACACCCACCTAACATGCTACCTCATTGTATTGATTATATCACATATTTCATATATTTATGTACATATATATGTACATGTATATACACATACATACATATATGTGTATATATGTATGTATGCACTCATATACCTTAGTGAGTATTTACATTCCGCGTGTGTGCAAGGCTAAGTTGTTGCTTACTCTCTGTAATAAATGGAGTGATGATGTTGTGATATCAAGGAAATCCACTTTGGATCATGCAGATATATTTCATGATTTACTACAGGATCTGACGACACTGAGGCAGCCACCTTTAATGAGGAAAACACCTCGCAACATTTGCGGGGTGATTCATGTTGTTAATTCGAGGCGGTTAAAAGGTGTTAACAATATCAGAGCATTAATTGAGAGGAGAGTCAGAAAGTTTTGCTTCTTTGCTAGAAACTCCAGGACTGGCAGAATGAAAGTCAATCATTAATAAGGAGAGTTAATTGCTTTTTTGCATGTCTGCCTGAAATAAGTCTGTGACGGCACGTGCGGCGGCTACATGTGCCACACAGTGCGTGTGTGTGTGTGTGTGTGTGTGTGTGTGTGTGTGTGTGTGTGTGTGTGTGTGTGTGTGTGTGTGTGTGTGTGTGTGTGTGTGTGTGTGTGTGTGTGTGTGTGTGTGTGTGTGTGTGTGTGTGTGTGTGTGTGTGTGTGTGTGTGCACTTGTCTCACCGTCCTTGTGTGGACATACACTTGATAAACCACATTTCTGTGAGGATCTTTTGACTTGTGAGGACATTTGCCTGGTCCTCACAACTACAGAAGTCAAATATTTTTTTTAATTTGTGTGTTTTTTCATTCTGAAGTGAGGTTGCAACTAGGGATGTCCGATAAATGTTTTAAAATTTAATTATTGGTATCGTTTTTTTTAATTATCGGTATCGTTTTTTTTTTTTGTTGTTTGTTTTTTTAATTAAATCAACATAAAAAACACAAGATACACTTACGATTAGTGCACCAACCCAAAAAAAATATTATCGGTATCGTTTTATTTTTTTTATTTCATTTTTTTTTATTAAATCAACATAAAAAACACAAGATACACTTACGATTAGTGCACCAACCCAAAAAAAATATTATCTGTATCGTTTTTTTTTATTTATTTTTTTTATTTTTTATTAAATCAACATAAAAAACACATGATACACTTACGATTAGTGCACCAACCCAAAAAAAATATTATCGGTATCGTTTTTTTTTATTTATTTTTTTTATTTTTATTAAATCAACATAAAAAACACAAGATACACTTACGATTAGTGCACCAACCCAAAAAAAATATTATCTGTATCGTTTTTTTTAATTATTTAAAAAAAAATTTTTATTAAATGAACATAAAAAAACACAAGATACACCTACGATTAGTGCACCAACCCAAAAAAAATATTATCGGTATCGTTTTTTTTTATTTATATATATTTTTTAAATTAAATCAACATAAAAAACACAAGATACACTTACGATTAGTGCACCAACCCAAAAAAAATATTATCGGTATCGTTTTTTTTAAATTATTTTTAAAAATTTTTTTAATAAATCAACATAAAAAAACACAAGATACACTTACGATTAGTGCACCAACCCAAAAAAAATATTATCGGTATCGTTTTTTAAAAAAAAAATGTTTTTTAATTTTTTTAAATCAACATAAAAAACACAAGATACACTTACAATTAGTGCTCCAACCCAAAAAAAACCTCCCTCCCCCATTTACACTCATTCACACAAAAGGGTTGTTTCTTTCTGCTATTAATATTCTGGTTCCTACATTATATATCAATATATATCAATACAGTCTGCAAGGGATACAGTCCGTAAGCACACATGATTGTGCGTGCTGCTGCTCCACTAATAGTACTAACCTTTAACAGTTAATTTTACTCATTTTCATTCATAACTAGTTTCTATGTAACTGTTTTTATATTGTTTTACTTTCTTTTTTATTCAAGAAAATGTTTTTAATTTATTTATCTTATTTTATTAATTTTTTTAAAAAGTACCTTATCTTCACCATACCTGGTTGTCCAAATTAGGCATAATAATGTGTTAATTCCACGATTGCATATATCGGTTGATATCGGTATCGGTAATTAAAGAGTTGGACAATATCGGAATATCGGATATCGGCGAAAAGCCATTATCGGACATCCCTAGTTGCAACTCTCTACTCCCATCTAGGGCTAGATATATATTTTTTCATCATTCTAGCTATAGTGGAAAGGGGGGCCCTCACAACCTACTAACTAAACGTGGGTCCACACAAAGTAGGCAAGACATGTATGTGTGTGTGTGTGTGTGTGTGTGTGTGTGTGTGTGTGTGTGTGTGTGTGTGTGTGTGTGTGTGTGTGTGTGTGTGTGTGTGTGTGTGTGTGTGTGTGTGTGTGTGTTGCCAGGATGAAGAGCTTGTAGGAGAAGCTTTGACTCCACTGAGAGCGAACACGATGCAGGGAAAATATGACCTTGAGGCTTCCAAGGCAGAGAATGAATTTGTCAAAGACACCTGGGGTTTTTTTTTCTTCTATACTACATCACACACACACACACACACACACACACACACACACACACACACACACACACACACACACACACACACACACACACACACACACACACACACACACACACACACACACACACACACACACACACACACACACACACACACAGGTTATGTTAGCGAGGTGTTCCCTCCATCATCTCCTGGTGGTGTCTGACTTCTTCCTTCAGTCTGAGAGAGTCCGCGGGGTGAAAAACCTTCCAAGCAGCCGCGCTCACAGTCTGTGAAGTCTTGGACTGTAGACCACCTGGACCTGGGTCCATGGAACACCCCCTGTTGTTTGTCACAATTGCCTAACAATCTTCAGATATGGATCACATGTTTGATGCTCAGAATAGAACATTTTCAAGGCAGAGTTGATGGAAGAACTGCACTTTTTATGGAATGTGTCTATCATTCCCAATCCTTATAAGACGAGAACACATAAGTTGTCATTCTTTCTAACTTCAAATATACAGTATGGCAAGTACGGCAAATACCAATGAGCTAGAATGAGTAATCTGTTGTGCCCATAAAACATCCAACAATACTCCATTTACATGACCTGAATATTAGCAAGTATTAGTGATATTGTTATTATAAGAGCTAACACAGAGGAACTACTTTTAGAGAGCTAACTAGCTTATGCTGCTATATTGACATATTGAGCTGCTGCATGGCCTCTGAGTTGCCATCCATCCATCTATCTTCTTCCGCTTATCCGAGGTCGGGTCGCGGCGGCAGCAGCTTAAGTAGGGAAGCCCAGACTTCCCTCTCCCCAGCCACTTAGTCCAGCTCCTCCCGGGGGATCCCGAGGCGTTCCCAGGCCAGCCGGGAGACATAGTCTTCCCAACGTGTCCTGGGTCTTCCCCGTGGCCTCCTACCGGTCGGACGTGCCCTAAACACCTCCCTAGTGAGGCGTTCGGGTGGCATCCTGACCAGATGCCCAAACCACCTCATCTGGCTCCTCTCCATGTGGAGGAGCAGCGACTTTACTTTGAGCTCCTCCCGGATGACAGAGCTTCTCACCCTATCTCTAAGGGAGAGACCCACCACCTGGCGGAGGAAACTAATTTCAGTACCCGTGATCTTGTCCTTTCGGTCATAACCCAAAGCTCATGACCATAGGTGAGGATGGGAACGTAGATCGACCGGTAAATTGAGAGCTTTGCCTTCCGGCTCAGCTCCTTCTTCACCACAACGGATCGATACAGCGTCCGCATTACTGAAGACGCCGCACCGATCCGCCTGTCCATCTCACCATCCACTCTTCCCCCACTCGTGAACAAGACTCCCAGGTACTTGAACTCCTCCACTTGGGGCAGGGTCTCCTCCGCAACCCGGAGATGGCACTCCACCCTTTTCCGGGCGAGAACCATGGATTCGGACTTGGAGGTGCTGATTCTCATCCCGCCTCGGAGTTGGTGAAAGTTAATTATAGATGATAAATCATGTCTCTCACCTGGATAGTAGAAGGTTGTGGACGTAAACCCGCAAGTTGGTCAACTTTGACATCCAACTTAGACCCGGACATGATCAGAAAGACACAACAAAAACCTTTTTTTGATTGTAGATGTAAAGGGGAATATACAACCATCCCATCAGTCTTTATCCCAGTGCAAGCAGACATTGTACAGTAAGTGATTGTTTTATTATGTTAGTATATCTTGTTTAGCACTTAGCAATACTGCTACATGATGCTTAGTGTTTGACTAAAGCTGCATCTGTGACGGTACAGCGGGAGAAGGAGACGTCGTTAGTCCAAAGAGGGAAAGGCAGGCTCGGAAGTCCAAAGACAGGTGGAAGGTCAAGGTCTGGAGCGAGGCGTCATGGTCAGGAGTCAGGTGTGAGGTGGATATCCAGAGAGGCAAGAAGAAGTCCAGAGGGGATCCGGATGCTTGCCACAGGCTTAACCCGGGAGACGTGAAATACAGGGTCAACCTTCATGGATTGTGGAAGAGTGAGACGTACCGCGGCTGGGATGACGTTGGATGTCTTGGGGTAAGGGCCGTATACGTAACGTGGTGCCAACTTCTGGGAGTAGATGGGGAGGTGGAGGTCCTTGGCCCGTAGCATCACCTGCTGTCCGGGCTGATAGTCTGGTGCCGGGATGCATCCTCTCTGAAGCTTTCAAAAGAGCCGCGCGGGAGGGGAGGACCTCCACACACTGCGGCGGCGACTCAGGTTCTGGACGGTGATGAGTTTGAGTTGCTGGTAGTCAATGCAGGGTCGTAAAGACCCATCCTTCTTGCTGACGAAGAAAAACCCTGCAGCTACCGAGGACTTGGAAGCAGTAATAATGCCAGATGTAATCTGTCATGGCCTGTTTCTCGGGTATGGAAAGGTTATATAGCCGACTTGATGGAAGCAGAGCGTTGGGCACAAGATCGATGGCACAATGGTAGGGTCTGTGCGGGGGTAGGGATAGTGCCTGTGCCTTGCTGAATACTGCGGCAAGATCATGGTAGACTGCGGGGACTCCTGATAGGTCCGAAGGGGATGACAAGAGCTTAGGGCTCCCTGAGATGGGTACTGCTGCCTTGAGGCAGTTGGCGTGGCAGGCTGTGCTCCAGGCTAGGATCTTCCCTGAAGTCCAGGAAATCCGGGGGTTGTGCTGGTGTAGCCACGAGCGGCCGAGGACTAGCAGAGCGACGGGGGCAGTGAGGATCAACAGGCTGATCAATTACCATGGATTAATGATGATATCCGGAAATTAATGAAAAAGAGAGATTATGCCTTAAAAACTTTTGTCAAAACTCGTAGTGACACTGATTTGAAAATATTTAAAGGCTTGCGTAATCAAGTAGTTAAACAGCTCAGAATGTCCCAATCAAACTACTACATCCACATGCTATTAGAGGCCAAAGGAAATGGCAAAATGATCTGGAAACTACTACACAGCCTATTAAACCCAGAGGGTAACACCACCCAAACCCAATATAAACTTAAAGTAGGAGACAAAATCATTACTGATTGTACACAAGTCTCAAATGAGTTCAATAAATTATTTATAGAATCTGTCAAAAACCTTTCCTCTGGTTTCTCTTGTAGGACTAATGATGATCAAACAACAGACATACCTAATGAACAAGACAGCTCATTTCAGCTCAAGGAGGTTAGTCAGACAACTGTCCTAAATGTCATACATGACCTAAACACCACATACTCAAAGGATATTTATAACCTAGACACAGCTTTTCTTAAAAAATATAGCGGCATCCTTATACAGCCTCTTACCCATCTTATTAATATTTCCATTAAAACTGGGCAATTCCCAGATGGATGGAAAACTGCACAGGTAATACCACTTTTAAAATCTGGTGATGCTGGAATGACATCTAACTATAGACCTATCAGCCTTCTTCCAGTTTTATCTAAAGTCCTGGAGAAGATTGTTTCGGAACAACTAATGCACCACCTTGAGACAAATCACTATTTGACTCCCCTACAATTCGGATTCAGACGTAACCATTCTACAGAATCTGCCACTTGTTTTTTAACTGAAAGGATCAAACATTCTCTTGACAAAGGACAGGTGGTCGGTGCAGTATTTCTAGACTTAAAAAAAGCATTTGATACAGTCAATCATGACATTTTAATTTCAAAACTAACTAAATTCAATTTATCCAAACAGTCATTGTCCTGGTTTGAGTCATATCTAAAGGGCCGTGAACAATGTGTCACCATTAATAATGTGAGATCTTCCTTCCGCAAAATAGAAACAGGGATACCTCAGGGTAGTGTCTTGGGACCTATACTATTCAGTCTATACATCAATGACCTACCAGATGTATGCACAGATATAGATTTACAGATGTATGCGGATGACACAGTGGTATATACATCAGGTAAGACCTGTACTCTAGTTGCTGAGAAGTTAAATGCTCAATTAGACAAAATAGCATCTTGGCTGGAGTCATCCTGTTTAACCCTAAACACTAAAAAGACTAACTCTGTCTGCTTCTCCATAAAAAAGCTACCTCAAACAAACCTGAATATAAAAATTAATGAGGAGGTCATTGAACAAGTACCTGAAGTCAAATATTTGGGCATAATCATAGACTATCAGCTGAATTTTAAAAGTCACATTAAGAAGATGTGTAAAACCCTGAAGGCAAACCTAGGCTGTTTTAAGATTATAAGACACTGCTTAACTCTTAGCTGTGCTTTTACTTTTATGAATGCAATGATTCTGTCACACATATCTTATGGCTTAACCACATGGTCCCAGGCACACCAGTCATCAATCAAGACCATTGAGTGTCTTTATAACCGCACCTTGAAAGTTCTAGACAAGAAGAGTATACCATATCATCATTGCCAAATTTTAACCAAATACAATATTTTAAGTTTTACCAATTTTATTTTGTTACACACAGTCAAACTGCTTTTTAAATGCTTGCATAACTCTGCTCCCAAATTGCTCTGCAAGGCAATTACAAGACTGCAAAGTGGTACCAGATCTACCACCCGAGCAGTGTCAAAAGGCAACTGTTGCGTTCCATTCCGTAGAACATCTTTTGCCCAGACTGCCTTTTCAATAAAAGGACCACAACTATGGAACTCTTTACCGGACACTTTGAAAAGTATACCTGCACTTGTCACTTTCAAAAAACAAACAAAATTATGGCTAGTTGAGCAACAATCGTGTTCCCATGTTTAGTTTTTACTCATTTTTACTAATTGGTTTTTATCTAGTCTGCACTTTGTCTGTGTTATTATTATTATTATTGGCTTTTATCTAGTTTGCACTTTGTCTGTGTTATTACTATTATCATTATTATCAACTCACTCTATTTTTTATTTTCCTATTTTAATGATGTTGGATCTGTGTTGTTGTTGTTGTTGTTGTTGTTGTTGTTGTTGGGGACAAGTGTTGTAAATTAGCTTTGGCTACAAACACTGTGATGCATGCATCGGATAACTGTTTCAGATGTCTATGTTTTTGTATCTGTCCCTATTTCAAATAAACCTCTATAATAATAATAATCTGCAAAGTGTCATTACCCGAGAGGGTTAGGGATACAGGTACTGTTCGGTGGGTGACGGGTCCCAGGGGATGTCCATCCAAGGCCTGGGCCAGCAAGTAGGTGTCCAGGGGCAGAAGCCCAATCCTGGCTTGACCAGCTAATTCTCGGTCCATGAAACTTTCGTCGGCTCCTGAGTCCAAATATGCCCTCACCTTCAAACTCTTCCAGCTCCTGGAAAGGGTAGCGGGGAAGAGAATGCCGGGGTCATTGTGGGCCTAGTAACGAGAGTACTAGTGAGCCTGATCCTTTTGGCCGTGTTGGACATGTCTGGATGACATGCCCCGCACAACCGCAATAGAGGCAGAGGCGCTGCCAAAACCTCCTCTCTCGTTCCTCCACAGCTAGGCGTGTCCTGCCTCGCTGCTTGGGTTCCTCTCGTTCCTCCACAGCTAGGCGTGTCCTGCCTAACTGCTTGGGTTCCTCCGATCTAGAAGGTGCGGGGGAAAAGCCTGGTTGGTGCGCCAAGTAGGCCCCTTTGACCCGACCCCTGGGAGCAGATGAGGCGTAAGAACTTGGACGAGTCTCCCATGCCGGAGGTCTGGCCCCCTCGCGGACTGCCTGTCTCCGCTCGTCATTATGAATGTTAATACATGACATATACTGTATACTTACATCATGTATATATTACATGTTATTATGAATGTTACTAGATACTACATATATACTTACATCATGTATATATGACATGTTATTATGAATGTTACTAGATACTACATATATACTTACATCATGTATATATTACATGTTATTATGAATGTTACTACATGACATATATACTTACATCATGTATATATTACATGTTATTATGAATGTTACTACATGACATATATACTTACATCATGTATATATTACATGTTATTATGAATGTTACTACATGACATATATACTTACATCATGTATATATTACATGTTATTATGAATGTTACTACATGACATATATACTTACATCATGTATATATGACATGTTATTATGAATGTTACTACATGACATATATACTTACATCATGTATATATTACATGTTATTATGAATGTTACTACATGACATATATACTTACATCATGTATATATTACATGTTATTATGAATGTTACTACATGACATATATACTTACATCATGTATATATTACATGTTATTATGAATGTTACTACATGACATATATACTTACATCATGTATATATTACATGTTATTATGAATGTTGCTACATGACATATATACTTACATCATGTATATATTACATGTTATTATGAATGTTACTACATGACATATATACTTACATCATGTATATATTACATGTTATTATGAATGTTACTACATGACATATATACTTACATCATGTATATATTACATGTTATTATGAATGTTACTACATGACATATATACTTACATCATGTATATATTACATGTTATTATGAATGTTACTACATGACATATATACTTACATCATGTATATATTACATGTTATTATGAATGTTACTACATGACATATATACTTACATCATGTATATATTACATGTTATTATGAATGTTACTAGATACTACATATATACTTACATCATGTATATATTACATGTTATTATGAATGTTACTACATGACATATATACTTACATCATGTATATATTACATGTTATTATGAATGTTACTAGATACTACATATATACTTACATCATGAATATATTACATGTTATTATGAATGTTCTGGGTGTAAACAAAATAGATATAAAACTAATTATTAAAAAAAAGCTCACAACTAAATGCAAGAATCTTTTAAAATGTCGGATATTCAACTTTGGGTTCTTTTTCTTTAGTTTCCTTGTATTTAGGAGTTCCTACTGGCGTGTGAAGTCACACCACCAAACACAAGAAATACTTTTGTTAAACAAATATCACATAGTTGTGTGTTTGTTTCAAAGTAAAAGTAGAATGTAAAAGTAGAAGATGGAGAAAAGGTTACATTTCTAACTCTGGTTCAGCATCATGAGAGGAGTTTGTCATCTTGGTGGACTTTCTTCTTCCTCTCTCTCCTCTCCTCATCTCACCTCCTCACCTCCTCTCCTCCTCACCTTCTCACCTCCTCTCCTCCTCTTCTCCTCTCCTCCTCTTCTCCTCACCTCCTCTTCTCCTCACCTCCTCTTCTCCTCACCTCCTCACCTCCTCACCTCCTCACCTCCTCTCCTCCTCACCTCCTCACCTCCTCACCTCCTCTTCTCCTCAAAATGTGGACTAGCTCGTCTTCAAAATGTGGACTATCAAAATGTGGACTAGCTCGTCTTCAAAATGTGGACTAGCTCGTCTTCAAAATGTGGACTAGCTCGTCTTCAAAATGTGGACTATCAAAATGTGGACTATCAAAATGTGGACTAGCTCGTCTTCAAAGAACTTAAAACAGGAAATAATCTTCTTGTGTGCTCATTTCTGCTTTTGTGCCGTTAATCTTCCCTGCCAGCTAATCCACTGGGAGATCCTGCATGGACATTATCTCCTCCTTCTTCTCCTCCTTCCTCTCCTCCTTCCTCTCGCTCCCTTCCACTCCTCCTTCCTCTCCTCCTTCCTCTCCTCCTTCCTCTCGCTCCCTTCCACTCCTCCTTCCTCTCCTCCTTCCTCTCGCTCCCTTCCACTCCTCCTTCCTCTCCTCTTTCCTCTCCTCTTTCCTCTCCTCCTTCCTCTCCTCCTTCCTCTCCTCTTTCCTCTCGCTCCCTTCCACTCCTCCTTCCTCTCATCCTTCCTCTCCTCCTTCCTCTCCTCCTTCCTCTCCTCCTTCCTCTCCTCTTTCCTCTCCCCTTTCCTCTCCTCCTTCCTCTCCTCCTTCCTCTCCTCCTTCCTCTCCTCCTTCCTCTCCTCCTTCCTCTCCTCCTTCCTCTCCTCCTTCCTCTCCTCCTTCCTCTCCTCCTTCCTCTCCTCTTTCCTCTCGCTCCCTTCCAATCCTCCTTCCTCTCATCCTTCCTCTCCTCTTTCCTCTCCTCTTTCCTCTCGCTCCCTTCCACTCCTCCTTCCTCTCCTCTTTCCTCTCCTCCTTCCACTCCTCCTTCCTCTCCTCCTTCCTCTCCTCCTTCCTCTCCTCCTTCCTCTCCTCCTTCCTCTCCTCTTTCCTCTCCTCCTTCCTCTCCTCCTTCCTCTCCTCTTTCCTCTCGCTCCCTTCCACTCCTCCTTCCTCTCATCCTTCCTCTCCTCCTTCCTCTCCTCTTTCCTCTCGCTCCCTTCCACTCCTCCTTCCTCTCCTCTTTCCTCTCCTCCTTCCACTCCTCCTTCCTCTCCTCCTTCCTCTCCTCTTTCCTCTCCTCTTTCCTCCCTCCTTCCTCTCCTCCTTCCTCTCCTCTTTCCTCTCCTCCTTCCACTCCTCCTTCCTCTCCTCCTTCCTCTCCTCCTTCCTCTCCTCTTTCCTCTCCTCTTTCCTCTCCTCCTTCCTCTCCTCCTTCCTCTCCTCTTTCCTCTCCTCCTTCCTCTCCTCCTTCCTCTCCTCCTTCCTCTCCTCTTTCCTCTCCTCCTTCCTCTCCTCCTTCCTCTCCTCTTTCCTCTCCTCTTTCCTCTCCTCCTTCCACTCCTCCTTCCTCTCCTCCTTCCTCTCCTCCTTCCTCTCCTCCTTCCTCTCGCTCAACCTTACACTCCTCCTTCCTCTCCTCCTTCCTCTCCTCCTTCCTCTCCTCTTTCCTCTTGCTCCCTTCCACTCCTCCTTCCTCTCATCCTTCCTCTCCTCCTTCCTCTCCTCTTTCCTCTCGCTCCCTTCCACTCCTCCTTCCTCTCCTCTTTCCTCTCCTCCTTCCACTCCTCCTTCCTCTCCTCCTTCCTCTCCTCTTTCCTCTCCTCCTTCCTCTCCTCCTTCCTCTCCTCCTTCCTCTCCTCCTTCCTCTCCTCTTTCCTCTCCTCTTTCCTCTCCTCCTTCCTCTCCTCCTTCCTCTCCTCTTTCCTCTCCTCCTTCCTCTCCTCCTTCCCCTCCTCCTTCCTCTCCTCTTTCCTCTCCTCTTTCCTCTCCTCCTTCCTCTCCTCCTTCCTCTCCTCTTTCCTCTCCTCTTTCCTCTCCTCCTTCCACTCCTCCTTCCTCTCCTCCTTCCTCTCCTCCTTCCTCTCGCTCAACCTTACACTCCTCCTTCCTCTCCTCTTTCCTCTCTCTCCCTTCCACTCCTCCTTCCTCTCCTCTTTCCTCTCCTCCTTCCTCTCCTCCTTCCTCTCGCTCAACCTTACACTCCTCCTTCCTCTCCTCCTTCCTCTCCTCCTTCCTCTCCTCTTTCCTCTCTCTCCCTTCCACTCCTCCTTCCTCTCCTCCTTCCTCTTCTCCTTCCTCTCCTCCTTCCACTCCTCTTTCCTCTCGTCCTTCCTCTCCTCCTTCCTCTCCTCCTTCCTCTCCTCTTCCTCTCCTCTTTCCTCTCCTCTTTCCTCTCCTCCTTCCTCTCCTCCTTCCACTCCTCCTTCCTCTCCTCCTTCCTCTCCTCCTTCCTCTCCTCCTTCCTCTCGCTCAACCTTACACTCCTCCTTCCTCTCCTCCTTCCTCTCCTCCTTCCACTCCTCCTTCCTCTCCTCCTTCCTCTCCTCCTTCCTCTCGCTCAACCTTACACTCCTCCTTCCTCTCCTCCTTCCTCTCCTCCTTCTTCTCCTCTTTCCTCTCTCTCCCTTCCACTCCTCCTTCCACTCCTCCTTCCTCTCCTCCTTCCACTCCTCCTTCCTCTCCTCCTTCCTCTCCTCCTTCCTCTCGCTCAACCTTACACTCCTCCTTCCTCTCCTCCTTCCTCTCCTCCTTCCTCTCCTCTTTCCTCTCACTCCCTTCCACTCCTCCTTCCACTCCTCCTTCCTCTCCTCCTTCCTCTCCTCCTTCCTCTCCTCCTTCCTCTCCTCCTTCCTCTCGCTCAACCTTACACTCCTCCTTCCTCTCCTCCTTCCTCTCCTCCTTCCTCTCCTCCTTCCTCTCCTCTTTCCTCTCTCTCCCTTCCACTCCTCCTTCCACTCCTCCTTCCTCTCCTCCTTCCACTCCTCCTTCCTCTCCTCCTTCCTCTCCTCCTTCCTCTCGCTCAACCTTACACTCCTCCTTCCTCTCCTCCTTCCTCTCCTCTTTCCTCTCACTCCCTTCCACTCCTCCTTCCACTCCTCCTTCCTCTCCTCCTTCCTCTCCTCCTTCCTCTCCTCCTTCCACTCCTCCTTCCTCTCCTCCTTCCTCTCCTCCTTCCTCTCGCTCAACCTTACACTCCTCCTTCCTCTCCTCCTTCCTCTCCTCTTTCCTCTCACTCCCTTCCACTCCTCCTTCCACTCCTCCTTCCTCTCCTCCTTCCTCTCCTCCTTCCTCTCCTCCTTCCACTCCTCCTTCCTCTCCTCCTTCCTCTCCTCCTTCCTCTCGCTCAACCTTACACTCCTCCTTCCTCTCCTCCTTCATCTCCTCCTTCCTTTCCTCTTTCCTCTCACTCCCTTCCACTCCTCCTTCCTCTACTCCTTCCTCTCCTCCTTCCTCTCCTCTTTCCTCTCACTCCCTTCCACTCCTCCTTCCACTCCTCCTTCCACTCCTCCTTCCTCTACTCCTTCCTCTCCTCCTTCCTCTCCTCTTTCCTCTCACTCCCTTCCACTCCTCCTTCCACTCCTCCTTCCTCTCCTCCTTCCTCTCCTCCTTCCACTCCTCCTTCCTCTCCTCCTTCCTCTCCTCCTTCCTCTCGCTCCCTTCCACTTGCTGCTGCTTCATGGCAGCCATGCAGCAACACTACACTACACAACACAACACAACACAACAAAGTCACATGGACAAGACCAGACTACACGTGTGAAGAAGAAGAAACTATTCTTATCAGTGTGTTATAACCGTGTTATTAGCGTGTTATTATCGTGTTTTATTAGCGCGTTATTGTCGTGTTTTATTAGCGTGTTATTATCGTGTTTTATTAGCGTGTTATTAGCGTGTTATTATCGTGTTTTATTAGCGTGTTATTATCGTGTTTTATTAGCGTGTTATTAGCGTGTTATTATCGTGTTTTATTAGCGTGTTATTAGCGTGTTATTATCGTGTTTTATTAGCGTGTTATTATCGTGTTTTATTAGCGTGTTATTATCGTGTTTTATTAGCGTGTTATTAGCGTGTTATTATCGTGTTTTATTAGCGTGTTATTATCGTGTTTTATTAGCGTGTTATTGTCGTGTTTTATTAGCGTGTTATTGTCGTGTTTTATTAGCGTGTTATTATCGTGTTTTATTAGCGTGTTATTATCGTGTTTTATTAGCGTGTTATTGTCGTGTTTTATTAGCGTGTTATTATCGTGTTTTATTAGCGTGTTATTATCGTGTTTTATTAGCGCGTTATTATCGTGTTTTATTAGCGTGTTATTATCATGTTTTATTATCGTGTTATTATCGTGTTTTATTAGCATGTTATTATCGTGTTTTATTAGCGTGTTATTATCGTGTTTTATTAGCGTGTTATTATCATGTTTTATTAGCGTGTTATTATCGTGTTTTATTAGCGTGTTATTATCGTGTTTTATTAGCGTGTTATGATCATGTTTTATTAGCGTGTTATTATCGTGTTTTATTAGCGTGTTATTATCGTGTTTTATTAGCGTGTTATTATCATGTTTTATTAGCGTGTTATTGTCGTGTTTTATTAGCGTGTTATTGTCGTGTTTTATTAGCGTGTTATTATCGTGTTTTATTAGCGTGTTGTTATCGTGTTTTATTAGCGTTTTATTATCGTGTTGTATTAGCGTGTTGTTATCGTGTTTTATTAGCGTGTTATTATCGTGTTTTATTAGCGTGTTATTATCGTGTTTTATTAGCGTGTTGTTATCGTGTTTTATTAGCGTGTTATTATCGTGTTTTATTAGCGTGTTGTCACCATGAGGAACGAGCCTGCTTTGAAGAAGACCATCGTCATGGCAACAATGTTGTCAGATTCAACTCGCCTTGTTTTGTCTTCCTGCGTCTTCACAAACAACTAACTCCTACTTGTTTGTGTCACAAACATCTAACTCCTGGTTGTTTTTGACTCAGTGTGTTATAAACAACTAACTCCTAGTTGTTTTTGACTCTCTGTGTGTTAAAAACAACTAACTCCTGGTTGTTTGTGACTCTCCGTGTGCCACAAACAACTAACTCCTGGTTGTTTGTTACTCTCAGTGTGTAACAAACAACTAACTCCTGGTTGTTTGTTACTCTCAGTGTGTCACAAACAACTAACTCCTGGTTGTTTTTGACTCTGTGTGTGTTACAAACAACTAACTCCTGGTTGTTTTTGACTCTCCGTGTGTCACAAACAAATAACTCCTGGTTGTTTGTGACTCTCTGTGTGTCATAAACAACTAACTCTTGGTTGTTTGTGACTCTCTGTGTGCCACAAACAACTAACTCCTGGTTGTTTGTGACTCTCCGTGTGTAACAAACAACTAACTCCTGGTTGTTTTTGACTCTGTGTGTTACAAACAACTAACTCCTGGTTGTTTGTTACTCTCAGTGTGTTATAAACAACTAACTCCTAGTTGTTTTTGACTCTCTGTGTGTTAAAAACAACTAACTCCTGGTTGTTTGTGACTCTCCGTGTGCCACAAACAACTAACTCCTGGTTGTTTGTTACTCTCAGTGTGTAACAAACAACTAACTCCTGGTTGTTTGTTACTCTCAGTGTGTCACAAACAACTAACTCCTGGTTGTTTGTTACTCTCAGTGTGTCACAAACAACTAACTCCTGGTTGTTTGTGACTCTCCGTGTGTCACAAACAACTAACTCCTGGTTGTTTTTGACTCTCTGTGTGTCACAAACAACTAACTCCTGGTTGTTTGTGACTCTCCGTGTGTCATAAACAACTAACTCCTAGTTGTTTGTTACTCTCTGTGTGCCACAAACAACTAACTCCTGGTTGTTTGTGACTCTCCGTGTGTAACAAACAACTAACTCCTGGTTGTTTTATGAGTCTTTGTCTCTCAACCGATATTAACAGTAAAAAGTTGTTGTCGCAATTGTTGGATAAGACTTCAACAACCAGTCTAGCTCTTGTCTCAAAGTACTGTCACCACCTGTCACATCACACCCTGACTTAATTGGAGTTGTTTGGTCCTTTCCTGTATGTAGTGTTTTACTTCTTGTCTTGCACTCCTATTTTGGTGGCTTTTCCTGTTTTGTTGCTATTTTCCTGTAGCACTTTCATGTCTTCCTGTGAGCGATATTCTCCACACTTGCATTGGTTTAGTAATCACTACTATTTCAGTTGTTTTTATCCTTCTTTGTGGGGACATTGTTGATTGTCATGTCATGTTCGGATGCACTTTGTGGACGCCGTCTGCTCCACACACTGTAAGTCTTTGCTGTCGTCCAGCATTCTGTTTTTGTTGACTTTGTAGCCAGTTCAGTTGTAGTTTAGTTTTACTTCAAGCTTCAATGCCTTTTCTTAACTTTTGACCTGCACGCTGCTGATCACCACAAACCATCGTCGCATGTTCCCGACATCTACGAAGCAATTAGCTAGCTGCTGCCACCTACTGGTATGGAAGAGTATTACAGGGTTACTCTGTGGATCTCCACACAGTGCAGACACTCAACAACAACAATGCATTATTTGAGGATTTATAATTACTGGTGGCAACAAATATTATTAACCCAATTAGGTGAACTGACATCATCTCCCACGGCACACCAGACAGTGGTGGAAAGACACTGATTTAGCACACGCAATGTGATCTATCAACACTCATCAGCATTTTGCCAGCACTACTTAGCGCTTTATATGCAGGATCACACACACACACACACACACACACACACACACACACACACACACACACACACACACACACACACACACACACACACACACACACACACACACACACAAACACACACACAAACACACACACACACACACACACACACACACACACACACACACACACACACACACACACACACACACACACACACACACACACACACACACACACACACACACACACACACACACACACCATGGACACACCACAGTCCTTTGTGTGTGTACCAACACTTTGGACACTCAAAAATAAAAACATTAGACATATTGTCTATTCAGCAACATCCTTTTATAATTTTATAGCTGCAAAAGGACTTAAGGGACTGATTAAAACAAATTCCATTGATGCGTTTTGGTGTCATTTCATATTTTTTAATGACATATACTATATAATACATGTACATACACTACTATACTATATAACATACTATATAATACATGTACATACACTACTATACTATATAACATACTATATAATACATGTACATACACTACTATACTATATAACATACAGTTATATATATATATTGTTGTTGTATTATTCTTTATATACTGTATATATGTTGTTGTTGTATTATTCTTTATAACTTTATAACATTCTTTATATCAATCAATCAATGTTTATTTATATAGCCCTAAATATACAACAACAATATATAAACAGTATAAAGAATGATACAACAACAACATATATACAATATATAAAGAATAATACAACAACAATATATATATACAGTATATAAAGAATGATACAACAACAATATATATACAGTATATAAAGAATGATACAACAACAATATATATACAGTATATAAAGAATAATACAACAACAATATATATACAGTATAAAGAATGATACAACAACAATATATATACAGTATAAATAATGATACAACAACGATATATATATACAGTATATAAAGAATGATACAACAACAATATATATACAGTATATTTAGGGCTATATAAATAAACATTGATTGATTGATATAAAGAATGATACAACAACAATATATATACAGTATATAAAGAATGATACAACAACAATATATATATATATATATATATATATATATATACAGTATATAAAGAATAATACAACAACAATATATATACAGTATATAAAGAATAATACAACAATATATATACAGTATATAAAGAATAATACAACAACAATATATATACAGTATATAAAGAATGATACAACAACAATATATATACAGTGTAAAGAATGATACAACAATATATATACAGTATATAAAGAATAATACAACAAAATATTTATACAGTATATAAAGAATTATACAACAACAATATATATACAGTATAAAGAATGATACAACAACAATATATATATACAGTATATAAAGAATAATACAACAACAATATATATACAGTGTAAAGAATGATACAACAACAATATATATACAGTATGTAAAGAATAATACAACAACAATATTTATACAGTATATAAAGAATAATACAACAACAATATATATACAGTATAAAGAATGATACAACAATATATATACAGTATATAAAGAATAATACAACAACAATATATATACAGTATATAAAGAATAATACAACAACAATATATATACAGTGTAAAGAATGATACAACAACAATATATATACAGTATATAAAGAATAATACAACAACAATATATATACAGTATATAAAGAATGATACAACAATATATATACAGTATATAAAGAATGATACAACAACAATATATATACAGTATATAAAGAATGATACAACAACAATATATATACAGTATATAAAGAATAATACAACAACAATATATATACAGCATATAAAGAAAAATACAACAACAATATATATACAGTATATAAAGAATAATACAACAATATATATACAGTATATAAAGAATAATACAACAACAATATATATACAGTATATAAAGAATGATACAACAACAATATATATACAGTATATAAAGAATGATACAACAACAATATATATACAGTATATAAAGAATAATACAACAACAATATATATACAGTATATAAAGAATAATACAACAACAATATATATATACAGTATATAAAGAATGATACAACAACAATATATATACAGTATATAAAGAATAATACAACAACAATATATATACAGTATATAAAGAATAATACAACAACAATATATATATACAGTATATGAAGAATAATACAACAACAATATATATACAGTATATGAAGAATAATACAACAACAATATATATACAATATATAAAGAATAATACAACAACAATATATATACAGTATATAAAGAATGATACAACAACAATATATATACAGTATATAAAGAATGATACAACAACAATATATATACAGTATATAAAGAATGATACAACAATATATATACAGTATATAAAGAATAATACAACAACAATATATATACAGTATATAAAGAATAATACAACAACAATATATATACAGTATATAAAGAATGATACAACAACAATATATATACAGTATATAAAGAATAATACAACAACAATATATATACAGTATATAAAGAATAATACAACAACAATATATATATACAGTATATGAAGAATAATACAACAACAATATATATATACAGTATATGAAGAATAATACAACAACAATATATATACAATATATAAAGAATAATACAACAACAATATATATACAGTATATAAAGAATAATACAACAACAATATATATACAGTATATAAAGAATGATACAACAACAATATATATACAGTATATAAAGAATGATACAACAACAATATATATACAGTATAAAGAATGATACAACAACAATATATATACAGTATATAAAGAATAATACAACAACAATATATATACAGTATATAAAGAATGATACAACAACAATATATATACAGTATATAAAGAATAATACAACATCAATATATATACAGTATATAAAGAATAATACAACAACAATATATATATACAGTATATGAAGAATAATACAACAACAATATATATATACAGTATATGAAGAATAATACAACAACAATATATATACAGTATATAAAGAATGATACAACAACAATATATATACAGTATATAAAGAATGATACAACAACAATATATATATACAGTATAAAGAATGATACAACAACAATATATATACAGTATATAAAGAATAATACAACAACAATATATACAGTATATAAAGAATAATACAACAACAATATATATACAGTATATAAAGAATGATACAACAACAATATATATACAGTATATAAAGAATAATACAACAACAATATATATACAGTATATAAAGAATAATACAACAACAATATATATATACAGTATATGAAGAATAATACAACAACAATATATATATATACAGTATATGAAGAATAATACAACAACAATATATATACAATATATAAAGAATAATACAACAACAATATATATACAGTATATAAAGAATAATATAACAACAATATATATACAGTATATAAAGAATGATACAACAACAATATATATACAGTATATAAAGAATGATACAACAACAATATATATACAGTATAAAGAATGATACAACAACAATATATATACAGTATATAAAGAATAATACAACAACAATATATATACAGTATATAAAGAATAATACAACAACAATATATATACAGTATATAAAGAATGATACAACAACAATATATATACAGTATATAAAGAATAATACAACAACAATATATATACAGTATATAAAGAATAATACAACAACAATATATATATACAGTATATGAAGAATAATACAACAACAATATATATATACAGTATATGAAGAATAATACAACAACAATATATATACAATATATAAAGAATAATACAACAACAATATATATACAGTATATAAAGAATAATACAACAACAATATATATACAGTATATAAAGAATGATACAACAACAATATATATACAGTATAAAGAATGATACAACAACACTATATATACAGTATATAAAGAATGATACAACAACAATATATATACAGTATATAAAGAATGATACAACAACAATATATATACAATATATAAAGAATAATACAACAACAATATATATACAGTATATAAAGAATAATACAACCTATTTCCTTTTCCAGCGCCCCACTTTGTCTGCTCTCACTACGTCTTTGTGCTATTTGATGTGAGAAGCTCCTTTTAGCCATGAAAGAAGTGTGGAGATCATCAAATGTCTGCGGAACACAAGATGCTTTAATTAGTCCTTCATTACAAACCTTATCTCCCACATTCCACACAGCCTAATCAGGAATGTGCTCACTAAGCCAGGAGGCCGACTTAGATTCCCACAATGTGAGGAGGATCATCTACCTGGAGACATTGTTGGCTGTCCACATCAAATGTATCGCACTTTAATGAGCCTTGGATCTTTTTCATCAACTTGGATCTTTTTCATCAACTTCTTGCCTGTGACGAGTGTGAAGACTTGTTTCGTACCAAACACTAGGAAACTAACCTGATGCAACGTGTGTGTGTGTGTGTGTGTGTGTGTGTGTGTGTGTGTGTGTGTGTGTGTGTGTGTGTGTGTGTGTGTGTGTGTGTGTGTGTGTGTGTGTGTGTGTGTGTGTGTGTGTGTGTGTGTGTGTGTGTGTGTGTGTGTGTGTGTGTGTGTGTGTTGCAGAGCTGGAAGTGGCCAGGCTGAGTACAGACGGCAGCCTGAGCGACTTGACCTTCCCTCAGTCGGAGCTGCACGGGAACTCCATCCAGCTGTCAGCCAGCACCCTCAAACAACACGGCAGAAACGGTAGCGGAGGAATGTCCGTCCCTCCCGCCTCCCGCCAGCGCCCGCCTACTTCTGTGTGCTCTCCCAACAGGTGAGATCAGGATGGCCTTCGTCCTCTACAGGAACTTGGGTTCCTACCTGTCCACGGAGAACGCCAGCGTCCGACTGAGCAGCGACGCCGTCTACCCCAACTACTCGGTCATCGTCAACTCGCCCGTCATCACGGCCTCCATCAACAAGGAGAGCAACAAGGTGTACCTGTCGGAGCCTGTCATCTTCACCGTTAAACACCTGCAGGTGAGGACCACCCTGGGTCACATGGTCATGCACTGAATGAGTCTGCTTCACAGTCACAATCAATCAATGTTAACTTATATAGTAAATCACAAGTGTCTCAAAGGGCTGCTCAAGCCACAACCACATCCTCGGTTCAGATCCCACATCAGGGCAAGGAAAAACTCAACCCAATGGGATGACAATGAGAAACCTTGGAGGTGACCACAGATGTGGGGACCCCCCTAGGTGACCACTGCAATGGACGTTGAGTGGATCTAGCATAATAGTGAGAGTCCAGTCCATAGTGGATCTAACATAGTAGTGTGAGAGTCCAGTCCATAGTGGATCTAACATAATAGTGAGAGTCCAGTCCATAGTGGATCTAACATAATAGTGTGAGTCCAGTCCATAGTGGATCTAACATAATAGTGAGTCCAGTCCATAGTGGATCTAACATAGTAGTGAGAGTCCAGTCCATAGTGGATCTAACATAATAGTGAGAGTCCAGTCCATATTGGATCTAACATAATAGTGAGTCCAGTCCATAGTGGATCTAACATAGTAGTGAGAGTCCAGTCCATAGTGGATCTAACATAATAGTGTGAGAGTCCAGTCCATAGTGGATCTAACATAATAATGAGAGTCCAGTCCATAGTGGATCTAACATAATAGTGTGAGAGTCCAGTCCATAGTGGATCTAACATAATAATGAGAGTCCAGTCCATAGTGGATCTAACATAATAGTGTGAGAGTCCAGTCCATAGTGGATCTAACATAATAGTGTGAGAGTCCAGTCCATAGTGGATCTAACATAATAGTGAGAGAGTCCAGTCCATAGTGGATCTAACATAATAGTGTGAGAGTCCAGTCCATAGTGGATCTAACATAATAGTGTGAGAGTCCAGTCCATAGTGGATCTAACATAATAGTGTGAGAGTCCAGTCCATAGTGGATCTAACATAATAGTGTGAGAGTCCAGTCCATAGTGGATCTAACATAATAGTGTGAGAGTCCAGTCCATAGTGGATCTAACATAATAGTGAGAGAGTCCAGTCCATAGTGGATCTAACATAATAGGGAGAGTCCAGTCCATAGTGGATCTAACATAATAGTGTGAGAGTCCAGTCCATAGTGGATCTAACATAATAGTGAGAGAGTCCAGTCCATAGTGGATCTAACATAATAGGGAGAGTCCAGTCCATAGTGGATCTAACATAATAGTGAGAGTCCAGTCCATAGTGGATCTAGCATAATAGTGAGAGTCCAGTCCATAGTGGATCTAACATAGTAGTGTGAGAGTCCAGTCCATAGTGGATCTAACATAATAGTGAGAGTCCAGTCCATAGTGGATCTAACATAATAGTGTGAGTCCAGTCCATAGTGGATCTAACATAATAGTGAGTCCAGTCCATAGTGGATCTAACATAGTAGTGAGAGTCCAGTCCATAGTGGATCTAACATAATAGTGAGAGTCCAGTCCATATTGGATCTAACATAATAGTGAGTCCAGTCCATAGTGGATCTAACATAGTAGTGAGAGTCCAGTCCATAGTGGATCTAACATAATAGTGTGAGAGTCCAGTCCATAGTGGATCTAACATAATAATGAGAGTCCAGTCCATAGTGGATCTAACATAATAGTGTGAGAGTCCAGTCCATAGTGGATCTAACATAATAGTGTGAGAGTCCAGTCCATAGTGGATCTAACATAATAGTGAGAGAGTCCAGTCCATAGTGGATCTAACATAATAGTGTGAGAGTCCAGTCCATAGTGGATCTAACATAATAGTGTGAGAGTCCAGTCCATAGTGGATCTAACATAATAGTGAGAGAGTCCAGTCCATAGTGGATCTAACATAATAGTGTGAGAGTCCAGTCCATAGTGGATCTAACATAATAGTGTGAGAGTCCAGTCCATAGTGGATCTAACATAATAGTGTGAGAGTCCAGTCCATAGTGGATCTAACATAATAGTGTGAGAGTCCAGTCCATAGTGGATCTAACATAATAGTGTGAGAGTCCAGTCCATAGTGGATCTAACATAATAGTGTGAGAGTCCAGTCCATAGTGGATCTAACATAATAGTGTGAGAGTCCAGTCCATAGTGGATCTAACATAATAGTGTGAGAGTCCAGTCCATAGTGGATCTAACATAATAGTGAGAGAGTCCAGTCCATAGTGGATCTAACATAATAGGGAGAGTCCAGTCCATAGTGGATCTAACATAATAGTGTGAGTCCAGTCCATAGTGGATCTAACATAATAGTGTGAGAGTCCAGTCCATAGTGGATCTAACATAATAGTGAGAGAGTCCAGTCCATAGTGGATCTAACATAATAGGGAGAGTCCAGTCCATAGTGGATCTAACATAATAGTGAGAGTCCAGTCCATAGTGGATCTAGCATAATAGTGAGAGTCCAGTCCATAGTGGATCTAACATAGTAGTGTGAGAGTCCAGTCCATAGTGGATCTAACATAATAGTGAGAATCCAGTCCATAGTGGATCTAACATAATAGTGTGAGTCCAGTCCATAGTGGATCTAACATAATAGTGAGTCCAGTCCATAGTGGATCTAACATAGTAGTGAGAGTCCAGTCCATAGTGGATCTAACATAATAGTGAGAGTCCAGTCCATATTGGATCTAACATAATAGTGAGTCCAGTCCATAGTGGATCTAACATAATAGTGTGAGAGTCCAGTCCATAGTGGATCTAACATAATAATGAGAGTCCAGTCCATAGTGGATCTAACATAATAGTGTGAGAGTCCAGTCCATAGTGGATCTAACATAATAGTGTGAGAGTCCAGTCCATAGTGGATCTAACATAATAGTGAGAGAGTCCAGTCCATAGTGGATCTAACATAATAGTGTGAGAGTCCAGTCCATAGTGGATCTAACATAATAGTGTGAGAGTCCAGTCCATAGTGGATCTAACATAATAGTGTGAGAGTCCAGTCCATAGTGGATCTAACATAATAGTGTGAGAGTCCAGTCCATAGTGGATCTAACATAATAGTGTGAGAGTCCAGTCCATAGTGGATCTAACATAATAGTGTGAGAGTCCAGTCCATAGTGGATCTAACATAATAGTGAGAGAGTCCAGTCCATAGTGGATCTAACATAATAGGGAGAGTCCAGTCCATAGTGGATCTAACATAATAGTGTGAGAGTCCAGTCCATAGTGGATCTAACATAATAGTGAGAGAGTCCAGTCCATAGTGGATCTAACATAATAGGGAGAGTCCAGTCCATAGTGGATCTAACATAATAATGAGAGTCCAGTCCATAGTGGATCTAACATAATAGTGTGAGAGTCCAGTCCATAGTGGATCTAACATAATAATGAGAGTCCAGTCCATAGTGGATCTAACATAATAATGAGAGTCCAGTCCATAGTGGATCTAACATAATAGTGTGAGAGTCCAGTCCATAGTGGATCTAACATAATAGTGTGAGAGTCCAGTCCATAGTGGATCTAACATAATAGTGAGAGAGTCCAGTCCATAGTGGATCTAACATAATAGTGTGAGAGTCCAGTCCATAGTGGATCTAACATAATAGTGTGAGAGTCCAGTCCATAGTGGATCTAACATAATAGTGTGAGAGTCCAGTCCATAGTGGATCTAACATAATAGTGTGAGAGTCCAGTCCATAGTGGATCTAACATAATAGTGTGAGAGTCCAGTCCATAGTGGATCTAACATAATAGTGTGAGAGTCCAGTCCATAGTGGATCTAACATAATAGTGAGAGAGTCCAGTCCATAGTGGATCTAACATAATAGGGAGAGTCCAGTCCATAGTGGATCTAACATAATAGTGTGAGAGTCCAGTCCATAGTGGATCTAACATAATAGTGAGAGAGTCCAGTCCATAGTGGATCTAACATAATAGGGAGAGTCCAGTCCATAGTGGATCTAACATAATAGTGTGAGAGTCCAGTCCATAGTGGATCTAACATAATAGTGAGAGTCCAGTCCATAGTGGATCTAACATAATAGTGTGAGAGTCCAGTCCATAGTGGATCTAACATAATAGTGAGAGTCCAGTCCATAGTGGATCTAACATAATAGTGTGAGAGTCCAGTCCATAGTGGATCTAACATAATAGTGAGAGTCCAGTCCATAGTGGATCTAACATAATAGTGTGAGAGTCCAGTCCATAGTGGATCTAACATAATAGTGAGAGTCCAGTCCATAGTGGATCTAACATAATAGTGTGAGAGTCCAGTCCATAGTGGATCTAACATAATAGTGTGAGAGTCCAGTCCATAGTGGATCTAACATAATAGTGTGAGAGTCCAGTCCATAGTGGATCTAACATAATAGTGTGAGAGTCCAGTCCATAGTGGATCTAACATAATAGTGTGAGAGTCCAGTCCATAGTGGATCTAACATAATAGTGTGAGAGTCCAGTCCATAGTGGATCTAACATAATAGTGAGAGTCCAGTCCATAGTGGATCTAACATAATAGTGAGAGAGTCCAGTCCATAGTGGATCTAACATAATAGTGAGAGTCCAGTCCATAGTGGATCTAACATAATAGTGTGAGAGTCCAGTCCATAGTGGATCTAACATAATAGTGAGAGTCCAGTCCATAGTGGATCTAACATAATAGTGTGAGAGTCCAGTCCATAGTGGATCTAACATAATAGTGAGAGAGTCCAGTCCATAGTGGATCTAACATAATAGTGTGAGAGTCCAGTCCATAGTGGATCTAACATAATAGTGTGAGAGTCCAGTCCATAGTGGATCTAACATAATAGTGAGAGTCCAGTCCATAGTGGATCTAACATAATAGTGAGAGAGTCCAGTCCATAGTGGATCTAACATAATATTGTGAGAGTCCAGTCCATAGTGGGGCCAGCTCTTGCACTTGTTATTTCATACGTTGACCAGAGGGGGAGCACTTCAAATTTTTACACACACTTGTTATTTCATATGTTGACAGTCAATGTTTTTGGGAGCACCCTCATGTTGATAGATGTCACCACAGATGAGACATTCAATATTAGATGCAATGTTATTGATTTATGTCATCACTTGTTCACACCTCCTCATATGGAAGACACTTTTCCTTCTTCATGTCTCAAGAAGGCTAGAAATACAAGGACACACACACACACACACACACACACACACACACACACACACACACACACACACACACACACACACACACACGTTCCTCAGTTGACACAACACCATCAGTCTGAGATGTGTCACCTCCTGACGTGACATTTGCTGCTGCTCTCTCACATTCTTCTTCTCTTCTTCTTCTCTTCTTCTTTTCTTCTTTTCTCTTCTTCTCTTCTTCTCTTCTGGCCTCCCAGTCTTCCTCCCATTGTCGCTTCCCCCCAAATGTTTCCTTGTCTCGCTCCTCGTCCTGCCGTCTTTCAAGCTCACCTTGTCTCTGGTGTCTCCCCAGCATTCCGAGGAGAACTTCAACCCCAACTGTTCCTTCTGGAGCTACTCCAAGCGCACCATGATGGGCTTCTGGTCCACGCAGGACTGCCGCCTGCTGGCCACCAACCGCAGCCACACCAGCTGCTCCTGCACACACCTCACCAGCTTCGCCGTGCTCATGGCCCACGTGGAGGTGAAGGTGAGCACTCTGACGTCATCTTATTTGTGTGTGGGGAACAGGAAGGGAAGCGAGTGGCACCGCAACATCTGCCACACGGATTACAACTCTCTACAAGTCACACTGATCTGTCCAACGCGATGACATCATCCTGATCAGCACATCAGATTGTTGTGACATCATCCTGATCAGCACATCAGATTGTTGTGACATCATCCTGATCAGCACATCAGATTGTTGTGACATCATCCTGATCAGCACATCAGATTGTTGTGACATCATCCTGATCACCACATCAGATTGTTGTGACATCATCCTGATCACCACATCAGATTGTTGTGACATCATCCTGATCAGCACATCAGATTGTTGTGACATCATCCTGATCACCACATCAGATTGTTGTGACATCATCCTGATCGCCACATCAGATTGTTGTGACATCATCCTGATCAGCACATCAGATTGTTGTGACATCATCCTGATCAGCACATCAGATTGTTGTGACATCATCCTGATCAGCACATCAGATTGTTGTGACATCATCCTGATCACCACATCAGATTGTTGTGACATCATCCTGATCAGCACATCAGATTGTTGTGACATCATCCTGATCAGCACATCAGATTGTTGTGACATCATCCTGATCAGCACATCAGATTGTTGTGACGTCATCCTGATCACCACATCAGATTGTTGTGACATCATCCTGATCAGCACATCAGATTGTTGTGACATCATCCTGATCAGCACATCAGATTGTTGTGACATCATCCTGATCAGCACATCAGATTGTTGTGACATCATCCTGATCAGCACATCAGATTGTTGTGACATCATCCTGATCAGCACATCAGATTGTTGTGTGTATGAATTCATTGAAACTATTTAATGACATCATTGTCTGTCTTCTCAAACACCGCCGTGATGTTGTCATTAGTGTCTGCCAAGTGTGTCGGCAGCACTCGTGCAGCCCCAGGTCACCAGGTCAAAAATGTTTGTGCTGACTCATAAATATGCTACACAAGCTGTACATGGACTACTCTAAGTATATACGATTTTAATGTCCATACTCGGGTTGTCCCAATACCAATATTTTGTTACCGGTACTTAACTGTATGTAAATACTTTTCTAGATAAAGGGGAGCACAAAAAATGTCATTATTGTCTTTATTGTAACAACAAATGTTAGTGTAGATGAAACATATGTTTATTATTGTCATTTAGTCCTTCAATAAAATAGACTACTTGTCTTTTAGTAGTAAGTAAACAAACAAAGACTCCTAATTAGTCGTATGCAGTAACATATTGTGTCATTTATACACCTATTATTTTCTACACATTATGAGGGACAAACTGTAAAAAATTTACTATTAATCTACTTGTTCATTTACTGTTAATATCTGCTTATTTTCTCTTTGAACATGTTCTATCTACACTTCTGTTCAAATGTAATAATCACTTATTCTTCTCTTCTTTGATACTTGACATTAGTTTTGGATGATACCACACATTTAGTATGGATGTGATACCAAGTAGTTACAGGATCATACATTGGTCATATTCAAAGTCCTCATGTGTCCAGGGACGTATTTACTGACTTTATAAACATCATATACATTTTTAAAAAGGAAAAAAAGATTTTGTAATGATAAAAAATATCAATGCAGTTATAGTAGTATCGACTAGATACGCTCTTCTACTTGGTATCATTACAGTGGATGTCAGGTGTAGATCCACCCATGGCATTTGTTTACATTGAGGAGTGCTAGCTTGCTGTTAGCGGTGAGCTACTGTATCCTCCTACAGTGTGTAGTGAAGCATGTTTAGCTATTCCTCGTCCTCCAGTGATAATGCTACTTGTAAGAAACTTACTTTATTTGTCGCACACATGGACTAAATCGACTGATTTATAGCTCGGTTGGTGGAGCGGCCGTGCCAGCAACTTGAGGGTTGCAGGTTCGATCCCCGCTTCCACCATCCTAGTCACTGCCGTTGTGTCCTTGGGCAAGACACTTACCCACCTGCTCCCAGTGCCACCCACACTGGTTTAAATGTAACTTAGATATTGGGTTTCACTATGTAAAGCGCTTTGAGTCACTTGAGAAAAAGCGCTATATAAATGTAATTCACTTCACTTCACTTTAGTGAGACAAACATGTCGACTAGGGATGTCCGATAATGGCTTTTTGCCGATATCCAATATTCCGATATTGTCCAACTCTTTAATTACTGATACCGATATCAACCGATACCGATATATACAGTCGTGGATTTAACACATTATTATGCCTAATTTGGACAATCACGTATGGTGAAGATAAGGTCCTTCTTTAAAAAATTAATAAAATAAAATAAACATTTTCTTGAATAAAAAAGAAAGTAAAACAATATAAAAACAGTTACATAGAAACTAGTAATGAATGAAAATGAGTGAAATGAAGTGTTAAAGGTTAGTACTATTAGTGGAGCAGCAGCACGCACAATCATGTGTGCTTACGGACTGTATCCCTTGCAGACTGTATTGATATATATTGATATATAATGTAGGAAGCAGAATATTGATAACAGAAAGAAACAACCCTTTTGTGTGAATGAGTGTAAATGGGGGACGGAGGTTTTTTGGGTGGGTGCACTAATTGTAAGTGCATCTTATATCAATACCGATAATAAAAAAAACGATACAGATAATTTCCAATATTACATTTTAAAGCATTTATCGGCCATGTCTAATGTTGACTGAAACAAAATCCTGTTATAGTTTGCTTTGTTTGCATTTTAATGTTTGTCAATGCACCAAGTCCATCCATTTTTTACCGCTTGTCCCTATTGGGGCTGCGGGGGGTGCTGGAGCCTATCTCAGTTGCATTGGGGCGGAAGGCGGGGTACACCCTGGACATGTCGCCACCTCATCACAGGGTCAACACTGATAGACAACATACACACTCACATTCACACACTAGGTGCATGTCTTTGCAGGTGGGAGGGGCCTATCCCCAGGTGCATGTCTTTGGAGGTGGGAGGGGCCTATCCCCAGGTGCATGTCTTTGGAGGTGGGAGGGGCCTATCCCCAGGTGCATGTCTTTGGAGGTGGGAGGGGCCTATCCCCAGGTGCATGTCTTTGGAGGTGAGAGGGGCCTATCCCCAGGTGCATGTGTTTGGAGGTGGGAGGGGCCTATCCCCAGGTGCATGTGTTTGGAGGTGGGAGGGGCCTATCCCCAGGTGCATGTCTTTGGAGGTGGGAGGAAGCCGGAGTAGAACCCACGCAGTCATGGGGAGAACATGCAAACTCCACACAGAAAGCGCCCGAGCCCAGGATCCAACCCAGGACCTTTGTATTGTGAGGCACACCTACTAACCCCTGCACCACCGTGCTGCATGCACTAAGTCATCGAATGTTAATCATATTGATTCAGTAAATGAAGGATTGTTTATATTCAACATTGTGTATTTTTCAGGTGTACTTTTGTCATTATGTGTCATATTTCTGCACAATAACTCAGAAATGGTAACACTAGCAAGCAGGAGAGAATATGAAGTGCTTTTGACTTCAAAGTTCAAATCAAATCAAACTTTATTTATTTATTATTTATTTCAACTTTTCACACGCAGGCAGGTGGAAAACACAAAGTGCTGCACAAAGAAAATAAAAGAGAAGAAAACACTCAAACATGCAAAAAAAAAAACACTACCTTTGAAGTGTGCACACTGGAGAATACCTCACATGAACGCCATCTAAATAATAGTGAGAATATATATGTAATAAATGGTATGATTATAATAATAATAGATTGTATTTGTGTTGCACTTTACATTTGAATGACAAGTCTCAAAGTGCTACAGAGTAAAAACATCATAAAAGCATTAAAAAAAGACAGTAAAAAAAAACAACAATATTTTAAAAATGTAGATTTTTAGCCCTTTTTTTAAAGCATCCACCAATTGTGGGCCCTGAGGCAGCTTCCTAAGCTCGGTCCCTCATGGTCTTAAGTATACATATGACATGAATAAGTTCATGAAAATAACATTGAGATTATAGTAGTAGAACTATGAATAATTCAGATATACAATCAAACAATAAAAAACATGAGAGTTTAACTTGATTAAAAGGTGTGACTTCCGTCTTTTTTTAAAGGCTATCAAGGGTCTCTGCAGTCCTGAGGTTCTCTGGTAGTCTATTGCTGGCTAAATGGGTCTTTGGTCTGGTATTTGCTCAAACTAAAAGTCCAGTTCCAGAGGACCTCAGTAACCACGAGGGTTGATGCGGTAAAAGCAGGTCCGATAGATAAGAAGACATTTAAAAGCTAATACTAGAACTTTAAAATCCCCCCTGAAGCGGACAGGGAGTCAATTCATGGACTTTAAAACTGGTGTAATGTGCGCCTGCCCTCTGGTTCTTGTCAGCACGTGTGCAGCTGACTTTTTTTATCGTTGTAGACTTGTAATATTCTTTTTGGGAAGACCAGAGAGCGTTGCAATAGTCTAAAGGACAGGACATGAATGCACCTCCTCAGAGAGTCTGGCTATGTTCTTAGGGTGATAAAAACCTATTTCTGTAATATTTGTAATATGTAGGATAAAAGTCAGCCCGCAGTCAAAACTCACACCCAGATGTTTTATAGACTGTTGGTTTAAAATCTTGTCTTTTTGGTGAAAGGTCCTCTCTCTGGTCTTCAGGATCTTCAACTAAAACCTCTTTTCATTGTGACAAAGTCCAATCTGGAAATGTTTGGATGATTTCCTTTGCCTGATTAAAGTTGCTTTCAAGGAAACTTTAAATCTGTCTTATCTTTTACGTTTGAATTGTAATTCTAGCTGACTTGAAGGACGTTCAGTCCACTCAAACTAAATCAACTTCCTTTACTGAAGTCGGATTAATCAATCATCCATCCATCCATTTTCTACCGCTCATTCCCTTCGGGGTAATCAAACCTTGATCACAAGTGTCTCAAAGGGCTGCAAAAGCCACAACGACATCCTGGGCTCAGACCCCACATGAGAAGTAAAAGTCAATGAGAAACTTCTGTCCAAGGTCCAGAGGTGTGTCCCTGAGAAGAACAAGGTTTTCTGGAATGTTATTGTCCTCTAAAGGAGAGGACAATGAGGGTTGTTTCCAAGAGAGCTCATTGTCCAAGCTGGCTAGCTTGAACGTAGCATGAGGCTAGCACAAGTATCTCCGTCACTGACAGGTAGACCCGGGGAGGTTGCACCTTGAACGCCGGAGGACACGCCAGCACAGTCCCAGCATTGCCGTAAAACCTCTGTGGTGGTGGTTTGTCTTCCAGAAAGCAGACAGCATCCACGACCTGCTCCTGGACGTGATCACCTGGGTGGGCATCCTGCTGTCCCTGGTCTGCCTGCTCATCTGCATCTTCACCTTCTGCTTCTTCCGCGGGCTGCAGAGCGACCGCAACACCATCCACAAGAACTTGTGCATCAGCCTCTTCATCGCAGAGTCGCTCTTCCTGGTGGGCATCAACCGAGCGGACCAGCCGGTAAGTTTGCTTCCGTGGTCTCCTCAGCAAGTGACCTTCAAGGCATCAAACACACTTTTCAATATGGAGCACCAAGTCTTATCCTCTTAACAACTTCCTGCTTCAGCTGCTTCCATTAGCCAGCCGCCCTCAGGCGTCTACTTCCTTGGATTTGTTCATCCCCAAATCCATCGGTTCTGCCGAGGAGAGTTTGCTTCTGAATGTTTTGTTTTGTACTCACACTTTCTATACACGGACATGTTTAGTCATTTTATTGTGAAAGGGACGCGTGATATGTAATCCATGCCCGTGCAGCAAAACCTGAGACTGGGATTTCAGATCAAGTAAAAGACTTAGACTTAGACTTAGACTGAGACTTAGACTTCCTTTATTGTCATTCAAATGTGAACTTTACAGTACAGATAAGAAGTTTGCATTAGCTCATGGTAGTGCAGATAAAAGAGCAATAAGAAGCAGATATAAATAAATAGATTAACTGTACAGATCAATATATTGCAGCTTTATGGATGTATGTTATATTGTCTTTATAGTCCAGCCACTTCATCCTTTTTGGGGGGAGTTGAGGGGATTATTTTGATGCGTTCAAGAGTCTTACGGCCTGAGGGAAGAAGCTGTTACAGAACCTGGAGGTTCTGCTACGGAGGCTGCGGAACCTCTTTCTAGAGTCCAGCAGGGAAAACAGTCCTTGGTGGGGGTGGGAGGAGTCTCTGCAGATTTTCCTGATGAGTCCCGATGATCTTTTCCACCGTCCTCACCAATCTCTGCAGAGACTTCCAGTCTGAGGCACTGCAGGCTCCAGTCCAGACAGAGATGGAGTTGGTCAGTAGGTGGTCTCTATGGTGCCTCTGTACAATGTGGTTCTTAGGACCTGAGCAGCAAACCAAGCAGGTGGTCTCTATGGTGCCTCTGTACAATGTGGTTCTTAGGACCTGAGCAGCAAACCAAGTTCCTTTGGAACATGTTGGATGGTGGCGGAGGGATGATTAGAACATGTTGGATGGTGGCGGAGGGATGATTAGAACATGTTGGATGGTGGCGGAGGGATGATTAGAACATGTTGGATGGTGGCGGAGGGATGATTATAACATGTTGGATGATGGCGGAGGGATGATTAGAACATGTTGGATGGTGGCGAAGGGATGATTATAACATGTTGGATGATGGCGGAGGGATGATTAGAACATGTTGGATGGTGGTGGAGGGATGATTAGAACATGTTGGATGGTGGTGGAGGGATGATTAGAACATGTTGGATGGTGGAGGAGGGATGATTAGAACATGTTGGATGGTGGTGGAGGGATGATTAGAACATGTTGGATGGTGGCGGAGGGATGATTAGAACATGTTGGATGGTGGCGGAGGGATGATTAGAACATGTTGGATGGTGGCAGAGGGATGATTAGAACATGTTGGATGGTGGCGGAGGGCTGATTAGAATAATGTAGTAATACGACAATAAGGTAATAATACGACAATAATGTAGTAATACGAAAATAATGTAGTATTACAACAATAATGTAGTAATACAACAATGATGTAGTAATATGACAATTATGTAGTAATACAAGAATAATGTAGTAATACGACAATAAGGTAATAATACAACAATAATGTAGTAATAGGACAATAATGTAGTAATACAACAATAATGTAGTAATACGAAAATAATGTAGTATTACAACAATAATGTAGTAATACAACACTGATGTAGTAATATGACAATTATGTAGTAATACGACAATTAGGTAGTAATACAAGAATAATGTAGTAATACAAGAATAAGGTAGTAATACAAGAATAATGTGGTAATACAACAATAAGTCATTATTTATGTATTTATTAGCAGTTTGGTTTTCAAACTTCACAGCTTTTGTTTCCTTGAAGAAAAGAAATGAATCTTTTTGGAAAATGACTCATCGCTCGTTTAGAACTTTCTAAAGCTTCTAAAGCTTCTAAAACTCAGCCTTTGATGTTGTTTTCTGTGTCACCTTTGTGTCGTCACCAGATCGCATGTGCCGTCTTTGCTGCCCTGCTGCACTTCTTCTTCCTGGCGGCCTTCACCTGGATGTTCCTGGAAGGTGTGCAGCTCTACATCATGCTGGTGGAGGTCTTTGAGAGCCAACACTCCAGGACCAAATACTTCTACCTGGCCGGCTACGGTGTGCCCGCCCTCATCGTGGCCGTGTCTGCCGCCGTGGACTACAGGAGCTACGGCACCGACCGAGTGTGAGCAGGCTGGGGGGAGCATTCTGTTACGTGGAGGGGCAGAGTGGAGGTGCAGAGTGGAGACGTGGAGGTGCAGAGTGGAGACGTGGAGGTGCAGAGTAGAGACGTGGAGGTGCAGAGTGGAGACGTGGCGGTGCAGAGTAGAGACGTGGAGGTGCAGAGTGGAGACGTGGCGGTGCAGAGTAGAGACGTGGAGGTGCAGAGTGGAGACGTGGAGGTGCAGAGTAGAGACGTGGAGGTGCAGAGTGGAGACGTGGCGGTGCAGAGTAGAGACGTGGAGGTGCAGAGTGGAGACGTGGAGGTGCAGAGTGGAGACGTGGAGGTGCAGAGTACAGACGTGGCGGTGCAGAGTAGAGACGTGGAGGTGCAGAGTAGAGACGTGGAGGTGCAGAGTGGAGACGTGGAGGTGCAGAGTAGAGACGTGGAGGTGCAGTGTGGAGACGTGGAGGTGCAGAGTGGAGACGTGGAGGTGCAGAGTAGAGACGTGGAGGTGCAGTGTGGAGACGTGGAGGTGCAGAGTGGAGACGTGGAGGTGCAGAGTGGAGACGTGGAGGTCCTTCAAGTTATATGACTCTAGGGTAAATGGTTGCAAAATTAGCTCAAAAAGCTAGCACTTTAATGATAGCATGCTAACGTAAACATGCTAACAGTTAGCATGTTTCACATAGCAAGTCATGTGACTGTGAGGTGTCTGGCTGCGTAATTACAGGAGAAAAGTGTAATATTAGCTGGAAAAGTTGCCATGCTAATGTTAGCATACTAGCATGCTATCGTTAAGAAGCTAGCACACGACTGCGTAAGAAGAAATACCAATATGCAGTATGTGTTGGTGTAGACCTAGAAAGTATTTGTTGGTGTAGACCTAGAAAGTATGTGTTGGTGTAGACCTAGAAAGTATTTGTTGGTGTAGACCTAGAAAGTATTTGTTGGTGTAGACCTACAAAGTATTTGTTGGTGTAGACCCCAGAAAGTATTTTTTGGTGTAGACCTAGAAAGTATTTTTTGGTGTAGACCTAGAAAGTATTTGTTGGTGTAGACCTAGAAAGTATTTATTGGTGTAGACCCCAGAAAGTATTTTTTGGTGTAGACCTAGAAAGTATGTGTTGGTGTAGACCTACAAAGTATTTGTTGGTGTAGACCTAGAAAGTATTTGTTGGTGTAGACCTAGAAAGTATTTGTTGGTGTAGACCTAGAAAGTATTTATTGGTGTAGACCTAGAAAGTATTTGTTGGTGTAGACTTAGAAAGTATGTGTTGGTGTAGACCTAGAAAGTATTTGTTGGTGTAGACCTAGAAAGTATTTGTTGGTGTAGACCTACAAAGTATGTGTTGGTGTAGACCTAGAAAGTATTTGTTGGTGTAGACCTAGAAAGTATGTGTTGGTGTAGACCTGGAAAGTATTTGTTGGTGTGGACCTAGAAAGTATGTGTTGGTGTAGACCTAGAAAGTATTTTTTGGTGTAGACCTAGAAAGTATTTTTGGTGTAGACCTAGAAAGTATTTGTTGGTGTAGACCTAGAAAGTATGTGTTGGTGTAGACCTAGAAAGTATTTTTTGGTGTAGACCTAGAAAGTATTTGTTGGTGTAGACCTAGAAAGTATTTTTTGGTGTAGACCTAGAAAGTATGTGTTGGTGTAGACCTAAAGTATGTGTTGGTGTAGACCTAGAAAGTATTTATTGGTGTAGACCTAGAAAGTATTTGTTGGTGTAGACCTAGAAAGTATTTGTTGGTGTACACCTAAAAAGTATTTTTTGGTGTAGACCTAGAAAGTATGTGTTGGTGTAGACCTACGAAGTATTTGTTGGTGTAGACCTAGAAAGTATTTGTTGGTGTAGACCTAGAAAGTATGTGTTGGTGTAGACCTAGAGTGTATGTGTTGGTGTAGACCTAGAAAGTATTTGTTGGTGTAGACCTACAAAGTATTTGTTGGTGTAGACCCCAGAAAGTATTTTTTGGTGTAGACCTAGAAAGTATTTGTTGGTGTAGACCTAGAAAGTATTTTTTGGTGTAGACCTAGAAAGTATTTTTTGGTGTAGACCTAGAAAGTATTTATTGGTGTAGACCCCAGAAAGTATTTTTTGGTGTAGACCTAGAAAGTATGTGTTGGTGTAGACCTACAAAG